>NW_006922931.1:24322-31981 GCF_000298275.1 Orycteropus afer afer | reverse complement strand
GATCTGACTCATTGAGACCCCTCCTTGGGTTTCTGAGGTGGTATCACTACGGAAGTAGATTGCCCAACATTCCTTCCAAGGAGAGGTGGTGATTAGCCCTTTCCTATGCCCTTCTTAACTATGGACTTCTGTCTATAGACAGAAGTCTGTCCAGCCTTCCCTCTATGTGAATGTTGCCCCTCCAGTGCCCGATGGCTGATTGCTCTTAGGAGTGTATTTCCCTAAAGGAGGTGAGTGCATCACCCTGGGTTAAGTGTTCTGCATGTAGGTCTTTCTACTGTTGGGCTGAGAACCAAACCATGGGAGTGACTCCAATTCTAGGCCCAAAGGGTAACCTTGGGCCATAGTCTTGGGGGTTCCACCAGACTCTATATGACCAGTAATTCTGGTCATTTTTTTTTTTATTTTTGAATTTTGTTCCACATTTTCCTCCAACTCTATCCAGGATCTCTAGTTTTGATCCTTTTCTGAGTGGTTGGTATTGGTACCCAGGCCCCATTTAGTTCTTCTGTTCTTGGGGTCCATCATATTCCTGGACAATTTTTTTCCAGATGCCTTTGACTTTCTTCACTCTTCTTTGCTTCAGATGAGAGGAGACCAAGAGTTGCACCTTAGATGGCCACTCAAAAGCTTTTAAGACCCCATTCGCTACTCAACAAAGTAGGTTGTGGAACAACATTTTATGTACTATGTTGTGCCAATTGAGCTTGTTGTCTCCTGAGACTATGATACCAAGTCAGCAGGCCCAGTGATTCTCTCTCTCAAGGTGTTTGGTTGTTTCTGAGAGGTTACTCCAACTCTGTCTTCTGTTGCTTCTGTAATGTGTGTGGCTTCTTTTGTAGAATGAGTGCATATGTAAGATTATCTTCAGCTAAATCTACCCTTGGATTAGGGTATATTCCTGCTCACCAATCCCCACTTGAACTCACTTGTCTATGCATTTATCTGAAGCCTGGTGTTTGGTGTTAGTGGTAATGCAGTATTGTATGTATACTAGTGTTTGGCTCTGTTGTCTATATCGTATGTGCACATTTCAGTGTCCTTCCTTTCCTCAGTGTCATCATGCTGGTCACAGACTCTTTCCATACTGTCCTTTCCCTGGCCCAAATCCACACATGACCCCAACTAGTCCAACATTTTCCCTCCCCTCCCCTCCCATCCCCAGTAACCTAAAAAGTGAGTTTCCTTCCCTAAGTAAACCTTTCCTTGACTTTTTTTTTACAATCATGGGCTCATACAATATTTGTCCTATTGCAATTGACTTTTTCACTCAGCATAATGTTCTCCAAATTCATCCATGTTGTGGGATGATTCATGTATTCTTCATTATTCTTTAATGTTGCATAGTATTCCATTGTGTGAATGTACCATAATTTGGTTATCCATTCATCTGTTGATAGCCATTTAGGTTGTTTCCATCTCTTTGCTATACTGAATTGTGCTGTGATGAATATGGGTGTGGATATGTCTGTTCATGTCCTGTCTCTCACCTCTTTTGGGTATATTCCTAGTAATGGAAATGCTGGATCAAATGGTATTTCTATTTTTAGTTTTTTAAGGGAACACCATATCATTTTTCACAATGCTTGTACCATTTTGCAGTCCCACCAGCAGTGTATGAGAGTCCCAATCTCTCCACAACCTCGCCAGCATTTGTTATTTTCTATCTTGTTGATCTTTGCTATTATTGCTGAGGTGAGATGATATCTCAATATTGTTTTGATTTCCATCTCTCTAATGGGCCTAAGCCACTGGACTGCTAACCTGGAGGCTGGTGGTTCAAACCCACAAACCACTCCTCAGAAGGAAGTTTGGGCAATCTACTACCATAGTGATACTGCCTCAGAAGCCCAAGGAGGGGTTGCTGTGAGTCGGGTCCGACTCCATGGCACATAACATCAACAAGAGCCTTTTTTGTAAAAAAAATAAAATAAAAATAAAAATAAATTGTGATTTGGGTGAAAGTTTACAGAGCAAATTCATTTTCCACACATCAGCTCACATACCTTGTCTCATGACATTGACTGCAATTTCCCCAAATGCAACAGCTCCTCTCCCACTTCCTTCCCATAGTAATAATTGTGAAACCTTTTTATGTCATTACTATTGACATTATATTCAATGATATATGGGAATCATGATTTACAAGTAACATTAATACAAAAAAAAATTACTAAGGACTCTACATGTTCTGATATGGGAGGATGTCCATGGAGGTGGGGTAATATCATGAGTTTTTATCCTGGATGACACAAATCCTAGTGAAATCACAGAAAACTGCATTTAGATAAATGAAAATAAGAACAAAACATACTAAAACTAATGAGATGTAGTTAAAGAAGTGCTCAGATGAAAATTTATAACTAGAAATGCCTATATTAAAAAAAGAAAAATCAAAAACTTAAAATTTAAGGATAAGACAGTAACAAATTAAGCCCACAGAAATAAGGGAATAATAATAATAAATATTTGAGATAAATTGGCTGAAATAAATAATGAAAGCAATAGAGAAAATAAACATAATCAACATTTATTTTAAAAAAATAAACCAACAAAATTGAAAAAATATCACTTAGGAAAAGAATTGAGAATCTAGAAATAGATCTATCCACCTATGGACAGCTGATCTCGGAGAAAGGGCCAACACCAATGAAGTGGGAAAACTGGATATCCATTTGCAGAAAAATGAAACACGATCCATACCTCACACCATACACAAAAACTAACTCAAGATGGATCAAAGACCTAAAAGTATAACCTGAAATTATGAATTATATCAAAGATGAAATGGGGCAAACTTAGGAGCCATAATTTATGGCATAAATAAATGATCAAACATGACCACAAACAGCATAAAATCAAATAGATGACTGTTGCCTTCTAAAAATTAAATTCTTTGTGCATCAAAAGACTTCTCCAAAAGTGTAAACAGAGAACCTACAGATTGGGAAAAAAATTATTTGGCAACAACATACCCAACATGGGAATTATCTCTAAAATGTACACCAAACTTCAACACTTCAACATCAAAAGGTCAAATAACCCAATTTAAAAATGTACAGAGGACATGAACAGACATTTCACCAAAGAAGATAACAAGTAGACAAAAAACAGATGAAGAAATGCTTGTGATCATGAGTCAATAGAGAGATGCCAAGCAAAACAACGAGATACCATCTCACCCCAGCAATAGCAATGTTCAACAACCCAGAAAGCAACAAACACTGGCAAGTGTGTGGAGAGATTGGCACTCTCTTACACTGCTGGTGGAAATGTAATATGACACACAGTGGAAAACTGTACGGCACTTCTTTAAAAATTTGGAAATAGAAATACCATTTGATCCAGCCATCCCACTAGTAGGAATATATCCTAAAGAATTGAGTGGAAGAACACAAATACAGAGCTGCACATCAAATTTCATTGTAGCACTATACACAATAACAAAGAGATGGAAACCACCTAAGTGTCCATCAATAGATGAAAGGATAACAAAGTACTGTACATACACACAATGGAATACTGTTGTTGGTTTTGTTGTTATGTGCAGTTGAGTCCTCTCCGACTAATAGGGACTTTATGTAAAAAAGAATGAAATAGGGCCCTGTCCTGTGCCAGCCTCACTATCTTTACTATACTTGAGCCCATCGCTGAAGCCACTATGTCTATCTATCTAATTGAGGGCCTTCCTTTCTTTAGTTGACACTCCACTTTACCAAGCATGACATAACTCTCCCTTCTGACAACATGACCAAAGAAGGTGAGATGATGTCTGGCCATTCTCACTTCCAAGGAGCATTCTGGCTGCACTTCTTCCAGGAGAGATTTGTTAGTCCTTTTAGTAGTCCATGGTACTTTCAGAATTCTTTGGCAATCCCACAACTCAAAAGCATCAACACTTCTTCGATCTTCTTATTCACTGTCCAGCTCTCACAAGCATATGAGGTGATTGAAAATACCATGGTTTGGGTTAGGTGCATCCTAGTCTTCAAGAAGATATATTTGCTCTTCAGCACTTGAAAGAGGTCTTTTGTAGCAGATTTGCCCAAAGCAACACATCTTTTGATGTTTGACTGCTGCTTCCATTGGTGTTCTTTGTAAAACCAAATAATATTAAGTCTTCAATCTTTTTTCCATTTATCATGATGCTGCTTATTGGTCCAGTTGGGAGAATTTTGTTTTTTTTATGTTGAGGTGTAATCCATATTGTAGACTGTAGTCTTTAATTTTCATCAGTAAGTGCTTCAGCAATCAAAGTTGTGTCATCTGTGTATTGAAGGTTGTTAATGAGTCTTCCTCCAACCCTGATGCCACGTTTTTCTTCATATAGTCCAGCTTCTCGAATTATTTGTCAGCATACAGATTGAATAAGTATGGTGAAAGGATACGACCATGACACACTTCCTGCTTGATTTTAAACCATCTAGTGTCCCCTGGTTCTGTATGAATGACAGCCTTCTGGTGTATGTACAGGTTCCTCATGAGTACAATTAAGTGTTCTGGAATTCCCATTCTTCTCAAACTTATCCATAATTTGTAATGATCCACAAAATCAAATGTCTTTGCATAGTCAATAAAAGACAAGTAAACATCTTTCTGGTATTCTTTGCTCTTAGCCAAGATCCATGTGACATCAGCAATATTCCACTCAATGTCCAATTCTGGATCCAGCTTGCATTTCTGGAAGTTCTCTGTCAATATACTGCTGAATTATCTTCAGTAAGATTTTACTTGACTGTGATATCAATAATACTGTTTGATAATTTCCACATTTTGTGGGATCACCTATTTTGGAATGGGTAAAATATGGATCTCTTCCAGTCAGTTGGCCAGGTAGCTCTCTTCCAAATCTCTTGGCATAGCCAAGTGAGTGCCTCCAGTGGGGCATCCGTTTGTTGAAACATCTCAATGGGTATTTCATCAATACATGGAGCCTTGTTTTTCATCAATTTCTTCAGTTAAGTACCATTTCTTCCTTAAGTACCATTGGCTCTTGATCATGTGCCACCTCCTGAAGTGGATGAACGTTGACCAATTTTTTTGGTATTGTGACTCTGTTATTCTATCCATCTTCATTTGATGTTTCCTGCATCATTCAACATATTGCCCATGGAATCTTTCAATGCTGTAAATCAAGGCTTAGCTTTTTTCCTCAGTTCTTTCAGCTTGAGAATTGCCTAGAGTGTTCCTCCCTTTTGGTTTTCTAACTCCAACTCTTGGCACATTTCATTATAATAATTGACTTTGTCTTCTTGAGCTGCTCTTTGAAATATTCTTCTCAGCTCTTTTATCCTGTTGATTCTCCCATTTGCTTTAGCTACTCTTGGTTCAAGGGCAAGTGTCAGATTCTCTTTTGACATCCATTTTGGTCTTTTATTCTTTTTATGTCTTTTTAATGACCTTTTGCTCTCTTCATGGATGATGTTCTTGATGTCATCACACAGTTCTTCTGGTTTCTGGTCATTTGTGTTCAGTGCATCAAATATATTCTTTAGATGGCCTCTAAATTAAGGAGGGATAAAATCAAGGTCATAGTTTGCCTCTCGTGGAGTTGTTTTAATTACCTTCCATTTCACCTTGAACTTGCACATGAGCAGTTGATGGTCTGTTCCACAATCAGCTCCTGGCCTGGCTTTGGCTGAATATAATGAGCTTCTCCATTGCGTCTTGCCACAGATGTAGTCAATCTTATTCCTGTGTACTCCATCTGGTGAAGTCCACATGTATAGCCACCATTTTTGTTGTTGAAAAAAAAGGTATTTGCAATGAATAACTCGTTGGTCTTGCAAAATTCTATCATGTTATCTCCAGCGTCATTTCTATCACCAAGACCGTATTTTTCCAACTACCAGTGACTTTTCTTTGTTTACAAGTTTTGCATTCCCATCACCAGTGATAATTAACAATCTTGATTGCATGTTCAGTCAATTTCAAACTGCAGAAGTTGGTAAAAATTTTCAATTTCCTCATATTTGGCTTTGGTGGTTGGTGTATAAGTTTGAATTATAGTAATATTAATGGGTCTTCTTAATATGTGTATGGATATTATCCTGTCACTGACAGCACTGTACTTCAGGATTGATCTTGAAATATTCTTTGGGATGATGAATGCCATGCCATTCCTCTTCAATTCATCATTCCCAGAACCAGAAGGCTGACAGTTCAAACCCAGCAGCCATTCCTCAGAAGGAAGGTTGGGAAATCTGGAGTTCCGGTAAGATGGAGGACTAGGCAGAAAGACTGCACAGACCCTCTTCAACAAAGAAAAGGGAAACCACCAATTAATACAGACACAGAAGGTAATCTTGGACTTCTGAGCCTTGAGTGGAAGGATATAGAAGTGGACTAAACCCCAACTAGTAGAAGAATTTGCATGAAAATTCCAAAAAAGGAGACAGATTGAGCTGCAGTCTGGCAGCAATCCTGAGTGATCCTGACAGCATGGCACAGACAGCTTGCAGATTCCAGAGTGGTGGTAGGAGCTAAGAATTAACCTAAAAATCAGCCCTGCTAGCCAGGTACTGCACGGAGGACTGCTCTGGTGGCTGGGGAATAAACAGAGAAGGTGAAGAGAAAGGTACGCTGAGCTGTGGACATTTGCTGGTCCATTTTGAATGTTTAAAAGTGGCTTAACTATTTTGGATATTTAAAGAGACAGCACTCTCATAGATTCCTGGGGCTTAAGAACACATTCTGCTTACCAGCAACACCAAGGACACTCTGGACCTGCAAGACTGAAAAGGTGCGACATTCCTCTTGTTACTCTTATACCCCACACCCGCTTGGTGGACAGAGGTGCAGCCATCACCCACTCCCGCCTACCTTCTGGGCCCACAGGAACTCCATCACAGTCTGTGTCCTCAGATGGAGCCTGGCTGTCCTGTCCTGTCCTCCACTGATTTTTTTTCTCTCTTTTTTTTATTTTTATTTTTTTCTTTTTCACTTTCTTTTTTTCTAGTGATTAGTTTGCTTGTATTTCTCTGTTTTAAAACAAGTATTATTAATAATACTATTGTCCTTTTTACTATTACTCTTAATCTTCCCCTCCCAGGTCCTAGTTTTCAGCACTTTTTCTTTTCCCTGTGCCTGGCTGAATTATTTTATTTTTTATTTAAGGTGTTTTTCCCCTCTCCTTTTTTCCTCATGGTTAACCCTGTTCTTTGTTTTTCTTTTTACATTTATACCATTTTTCCCCTTCATTATTCTCCTTTTCTCTACCTTTCTCCTCTTAGTGCCCTATGCTCAGATATTGCAGATTTTCTTATTTTTTCTTCTTCTTTTTCCCTCTTTTCTTTTTCTGGTTACTGTTCCTCTGTGATTACATGGTGTGTTTTTTGACCATGTGCTTTTAGTTTTTTTGATGATTATTCAATTGTAATTTTTGTCTAACTGAGTGGGAGACAGCAACAGTCCCCACAAGACACAACTACACTCACAATTCCTAAAATTTCACTTACTGAGCAAGAGCCACTACCTCCTTCTCCACCAATGGGCCAATGATAAAAACCACCAAGAATTACCCTTGAATCACCCTTGGCTGCTCTTCACAAATAGTTAACAGACATCTATATACAACAAGGCCATGATGCCTCGGAGAAAACAGACCATCACAGTCCATACAAAGAAGCAGGATAAAATGGTAGAAACAAGGGAGCAGGA
>NW_006922931.1:21710-22778 GCF_000298275.1 Orycteropus afer afer | reverse complement strand
AGATTCATATTTCATACATTCCATGTTCTGGCACTATATCAGACAATGTTTAAGGGCTATTTTTCAGTAATATATCAGGCAGTGTTTCTCTGCTATTCATAAGGTGCTTACTGGCCAATTCTTTGAGAAGTGAATGACCCCTTCCTTCTTCCAAGTCTGCCTTAAGCTGGAAGCTCTGCTGAAACCTGTCCACCATGGTTAACCCTATTGGTCCTTGAAACACTGGTGGCACAGCCTCCAGACTCACAGAAACACACAAGCCACCACAGGACAACAAACTAACAGACAAGTTTGTCTCCCTTAGCTGTTCCAAACTGTTCCACTCCCACTTCCCTGCCGTCCCTACCAGTTCTGGCCCTCCAAAAAGTAGTTTTTTACTATGCATAGTATGGGATACTATGCAACATTAAAACATTATGAAGAATTCAGGAAACACCCTATAACGTGGGTGAACTAGGAGAACATCATGCTGAGTGAAGTGAGTTGATCACAGAAGGACAAATATTATATGAGTCCACTATACAAAAGGTCAGGAATGGTATTACACATGGAAAGAGACTTCTGCTATTAGTTACCAGGGATGAGAGGAGAGGGAAGGGAAAATTGCTAGCTAGGTAGGAAAGGCAATATACCAAATGTAGGTGGCTAGCACACTATCACTAAATAAAAGGAGACAAGGAGAGGGAGTGGGAAGATGGCATTGTACCTATAGTCCACGTTTGTTCCCTTTATCAATTAATCCCTGAATAACTACGTAAAGCAGACAGAAGTAATGATGCTGGAGTTATAAGCAAATAAGGAAAAGACAGGGTACCGGAGTTAGTGAAGGTGGAGAGAAAAGGAAAATTAAACAACTGGGAAAAAATATACAAACCTACCAAGCTGGTGGAGACAGAGAGACAGAGTAGGAAAGGACTCATTAGAAATACAAAAGAGATCAGTGGAGGGAATGAGAAAAAATAAATAATCACAGAACCCAAAGAGGAATCGGGGACTCAGAATACCCACACTGGGAGTTTTGGGGGGTGACACTGCAAGCTGAGAGAGTAGATAATCTTACTGGGAAAC
>NW_006922931.1:20735-21520 GCF_000298275.1 Orycteropus afer afer | reverse complement strand
CTGGGGTACTGAGTTTTTGCAGCTTATGGATCCAAGAAGAAAGTGGTGGCCCTATACCCATTGGGGTTTTTGTTGATTTTGATCTGCGGGTATTTGATTGGCAGGATGTCATCAATAGTAGATGTCTCAGGAAGACACGAACCACACTGCCTGTGCCAGCACTGCTGACTTAGCTGTCTCATCCAAACTCAGAAAAGAGGCACTCATGATTGGTGCCTTTTTGTGTCTTTTTATTTCTCTTTTCTTCCTCTTCTGCCCTGCCTCATCCAATAAAAGGAACACATTAAACCACCACCAGGCAACAGGAGTTACTACAGTGAATACCTCACGTAATAGCTAACACCAAAACTCCTGTGCCACAAAATCAACCATGTAGGAAAACACCTCTTTGTCCTAATTGCAAATTCTCTTAATGACAAACAGAGACCTGAACCTACACCCCCACCAGTGATTCCACCAATGCAAAGAGAGCAGGAGAGCAACACAGTACAACTGAGTTAATAACAAAAAAGTACACCTGCTCTAAATTTTCAGATATACCAAAACATAAAATCAGGGAGAAACAAATCAATTCCTATCTATCAATAAAATACAAAAACTTTAAAATATCTAGGAAACAACAGACAACCTCAAATAAAACAAACAAACAAACAAAAAAAGACAAGACAATAGAAATAAAAGCCCAGACCAATGAATCATCTATAATTGAATAAGAACAAGCAATAGAACAATCTGAGAAGGAGCTCAGAACGTGTGTGTGTGTGTGTGTGTGTGTGTGTGTGTGT
>NW_006922931.1:14730-20270 GCF_000298275.1 Orycteropus afer afer | reverse complement strand
ATATATATACACTGAGAAAATTGTGGAAGACTTGCTTACAGAAAAATATCCCTATATCCTGAAGGAAGAAAAGATACCTGTTCAAGAAGCTGAACAACTCCATACAGGATAGATGCCAAGAGAAAGTCAACAAGACATATCATAATCATAGTCTCCAATATCAAACACAAAGAATCTTGAGAGCACCTTGGGAAAAATGAAATGTCACCTGCAATGGGCAACTAATGAGATTAAGTTCTGGTTTCTCAGCAGAAACTCTTCAGGCAAGAAGGTAATGAGAAGGCACATATAAAACACTGAAGGAAAAGAGTTTCCAACCAAGAATCATATATCCAGCCAAACTGTCCCTGAAATATGAGGGTGAAATCAAGACATTCTCAGACAAACAGAAATTAAGGGAATTTGTGAAAACCAGACTAACCCTACAAGAAATGCTAAAGGGAGTCCTTCCAATAGAGAACATACAACAGAAAACAACAAATTAAAATCAGGACACTTGACATCACTACTCAAAAAACAAACCATAAATAGATGCTCAAAATAAGCTCATACAATAATGTACACAGAGAAAAAGAGGAGTCAGTCTGCAGATGACACCAGCAACAAAGCACATAGAAGGCATAAAGATTCTAAATACAATACTTCCAAATGTAGAGGAAGACAGGTCAATGACTTTATAGAACTGAATGTTCCAAAGTTAAGGAGATAAAAATTTACTTCAGGGTAACTAGAAAGAAAATTAACAACCCCCTAAGCAAACTCAGAAAGAAGAAAAATATATGGGCTTATTAAGCACAAAGCCAACGATAAAGAAGTGAAGAGAAGAAACACTTAATAACAAAATGAAATCAGTACAGAAAAATATTTGGAACAAAGAAATCACCAGCAACACAATAGAATGACAGCAATAATTTCATAACCTCACTAATTACACTCAGTGTCAATGGACTAAATGCACCACTCAAGAGAAAGAGAGTGGCAGATTGGAAAAGAAAGGAAAGCTTCAGCTGATAAGCTGCCTACAAGGGACCCACCTTAGAAACAAAGATAAAAACAAATTAAAATTAAGGGGTGGAAAAAAAATACAAAGCTAATGGCAACCAGGAAAGAGAAGGAATGACAATATTAATTTCTGATAAAATAGATTTCAAAGTGAAAAACAGCATAAGGGACAAAGAAGGACAGGGTATCATGCTAAAAGGATCAACTGACCAAGAAGAGAGCACCATAATTAACATCTGTGTATCCAATGAAAGTGTTCTAAAATACATAAAGCATATATTAACTTAATTGAACGGAAATATAGATTATTTTACAATAGTAGTAGGAGATTTTAACACATCACTTTCAAGGAGGGACAGAACAACTAGAAAAAAAAAAAAACTCAACAAAGATACAGAAGAACTCAAGAATACAATCAACCACCTTAGCCTCATAGACATATACAGAGCACTCCACCCAACAAAACACAATACACACTCTTCTCCAGTGCACATGGATCATTCTCTAGAATAGACGATGTTAGGACACAAAACAAGGCTCAATAAATTCAAAAACATTGAAATACTACAAAGTATCTTCTCAGATCATAATGCAATAAAATTAGAAATCAATAAAAGGAAGATCAAGGAAAAATATCAGATATGTAGAAACTGAATAATACACTGCTCAAAAACTACTGGGTAATAGAAGAAATAAAGTGTGAAATAAATTTTTAAAAAATCTTAGAAACAAATGAGAATGAAGATACAACTTAAAAAAACCTTTGGGACAGAGTGAAAGCAGAACTCAGAGGTCAATTTAAAGCTATAAATGCACACACCAAAAAAAGAGGAAAGAAACAAAATTAACACTCTAACTCAACAACTCCAACAATTATAAAAAGAGCAAAAAAAGTAACCTACAGTATTCAGAAGTAAGGAAATAATAAAGATAAGAGCAGAAATAAAAGAAACAAAATGAAACGAACAAAAAATAGAGAAAATCAACAAAAGAATAAGCTGGTTCTTCAAAGGGATTAAGGAAATTGACAATCCACTGGCAAGTTTAACAAGTGAAAAGAAAGAGAATATGCAAATAAAACAAATAATACATAAAAAGGGTAAAATCACAACAGAAACAACTGAGATTAAAAAAATAGTAATAATAGCAGAATATCATGAAGAAATCCAACAGATACAGGAATCTATAAGAGAAATACGAGTTTCTAGAAACAAAACACCTACATAAACTATCCCTGACAGAGATAGAATAATTTAATAGCCCCATAACAAAAGAAGAAATTGAGCAGGTCATAAAAAATTTCCCCACACACAAAAAGGGCTTGGTCCTGATGGCTTCACTGGAGAATTTTACCAAACATTCAGTGAAGAGTTGACGCTTATACTACTCAAACTATTCCAGAACATAGAAAAAGATGGGATAGTCCCAAATTTATTTAATTAAGCAATCATAACACTGATACTCAAACCAGGGAAAGACACCACTAAAAAAGAAAGCTACAGACCAATATCCCTCAAGAATATAATGCAACAAAACACACTGCCTTTAAGTCAGATCTGACTCATAGTAACCCCTCCTTGGGTTTCCAAGGTGCAAAAATCCTAAATAAAATCCTGGCCAACAGAATCCAACAACATATCCAATCAATCAATCAACCAATCAATCAAATAATACATCATGACCAAGTAGGATTCATATCAGGTATGCAAGGATGGTTCAACACCTGAAGAAAAAAATGAATGTAATCCACCACATAAACAAGGGAAAAAATATGATCATATCAATCGACACAGAAAAGGCACTTGAAGAAATCCAAAACCCATTCTTATTCATAACTCTTAGGAAAATAGGGATAGAAGGGAAAATCTTCAACATAATAAAGGACATATATACAAAAGCAAGAACCAACATTATTGCTAAGAAGAAAGACTCAAAGCATTCCCCTGGCAAAGAGGAACCAGACAAGGATGTACTCTATCACCACTTCTATTTAACATTTTGTTTGAAGTCCTAGTAAGGGAAATAAGGCAAGAAAGGAAAGTAAAAGACACTCAAATTGGTGAAGAGGAAGTAAAGTTACCTTTATTTGGAGATGACATGATCCTGTACATAAAAACCGAAGAGGTTCAGCAATAAATAAATAAATAAATGCACAAATAAATAAATAATAAAATAGATTACTAGAACTAATAGCAAAGTGGCAGGATACGAGGTCAACCTACAAAAATCAGAAATCAGTTGGATTCCTCTACACCAATAAAGAGGCCTCTGAAAAAGAAACAAGGGAAACAATACCATTTACAATAGTTACCAAAAAGATAAAATATCTAGGAATAAATCTTACCAGATACACAAAAGACCTATATAAAGAAAACTATAAAATACCACTTCAAAAAACTACAAAAGATCTACATAAATGGAAAAAACCTGACTTGTTCATGGATAGGAAGACTGAATGTTGTGAAAATGTCAATACTACCCAAAGCAATCTACACATTTAATGCAATTCTGATCCAGATACCAACAAAAATTTTTAAGGATATTGAAAAACCAATTACTAACTTCATATGGAAAGGAAAGAGACCTCGAATAAGCAGAGCACTACTAAAGAACAAAGTGGGTGGTCTCATACACCTGGATCTTAAAACCTACTATAAAGCCACAGTAGTCAAAACAGTGTGGTATTGGTACAATAATAGACAGAGAGACCGATGGAACAGAATCAAAAACCCAGAAATAGATCCATCCATCTACAGATAGCTGATCTTTGACAAAACTCCAAAACCCATTAAGTGGGGAAGAGATAGCCTCTTTAACAAATGGTGTTGGAAAAATTGGATATCTTTTTGCAAGAAAATGAAACAAGACTCATATCTCACCCCACCCACAAAAACAAACTCAACTTGAATTAAAGAATTAAATATAAAACCCAAAACTATAAAGCTCATCAAAGATAAAATGGGGGCAAATCTATGGTCTCTAAGTTATGGCATAAGTAGTCTATCAAGCATAACCCAGAATGCACAGGAGGTGGAAGAGAAGCTAGAAGACTGGGGCTTTTTAAAAATTAAATACTTATGCACAAAGACTTCTCCAAAAGGATAAACTGAGAACCTACAGATTGGGAGAAAATATTTGCATATGACATATCTGATAAAGGACTTATCTCCAAAATTTATAGAAAACTTCAACACCTCCATGCCAAAAAGACAATCCAATTAAAAAATGGGCAAAGTATATAAACAGACAGTTCACTAAAGACAATATGCTGCTGGCCAACAAACACATGAGGAATTGCTCGCAATCTTTAGTCATTAGAGAGATGCAAATCAAAGCAACAATGAGGTATCATCTCATTCCAGCAATAATAGCAAAGTTCAACAGGACAGAAAATGACAAATGCTGGCGAGGTTGCAAAGAGATTGGAACTCTCAAACACTGCAGGTGGGACTGTAAAATGGTACCATCATTGTGGAAAGTAGTATGGCATTTCCTTACAAAACTGAAAATAGAAATACTGTTTCAACCAGCGATTCCATGACTAGGAATATACCCTAAGAGGTGAGAGACAGGACACAAACAGACATATGCACACCCATGTTCATTGCAGCACTATTCACTATAGCAAAGAGATGGAAACAACCTAAATACCCATCAGCAGATGAATGGATAACCAAATCATGGTACATTCACACAAAATACCATGCTACATTAAAGAATAATGAAAAATATGTGAATCATTTCACAATGTGGATGAATTTGGAGGATATTATTCTGATTTAAATAAGTCAATCACATAAGGACAAATATTTTATGAACCCATTATTGTATAAAAAGTCAAGCAAAGGTTTACACAGGGAGGGAAATTCATTTTGTTGGTCACCAGGGATGGGGAGAAAGGGGAGGGAAATTTTTGGACTAGATGGGGGGGGGTACATGTTGATTTGCGTGAGGTGAGGGACAGTATGGAAAAAGTTTCTGACAAGCATGATGACATTGAGGAAATGAAGGACTGTAACCTGCACATAAAATATAGACAACAGAGGAAAATACTAGTATATGCACAATACTGCTTTACTACTAACATCAAACACCAGGCTCCAGATAAATGCATAGACAACTGAGATCAGGTGGGGTTCAGTGAACAGGAATAAACCCCAAGATTAAGGATAGATTTAGGAGTTCTGGTTACATGCTGGAATAGGCAGAGAAACTACACAGACCCTCTTCAACAAAGAAAAGAGGAACCAATTAACACAGGTACAGAAGATAATCCTGGAGCCCTGAGCTTTTTAATAAAGGAGATACAGAAGTGGACTAAACTCCAACTAGTAGAAGAACCTGCATGAAAACACCAAAGAAAGATACGGAGCTGTGGACTGTCAGTGATCTTGATAGCACAGATAGCTTGGATATTGCCAAGTGGTGTTAACCGGGGGAAAAAAAAAAAAAAAACACCTCACTGCTGTCAAGTCATTTATGACTCATAGTGACTCCTCCTTGGATTTCTGAGGCAGTATCTCTATGAAAATAGATTG
>NW_006922931.1:11408-12370 GCF_000298275.1 Orycteropus afer afer | reverse complement strand
TTTCACTCCCAAATTATTATCCCCAACCCTAACTCACTCTCCTCCCCTCCCTTCTCAGTAACTCCCGCCTCCATGCCCCTCACAATTATGCAATTATGCACTCTTGTGTATCCTGCATTTCTTCCATGTGAATATTGCCCCTCTAGTGCCCTGTGATTGATTGCTCTGAGGGATGCACCTCCATAGATTATCACTCAACCCTGGGTTGAGTGTTATGTGTGTATGTTATATTTACTATTGGGCAAGAAGCCAAGCCGTGGGAGTGAATTTTATTCCAGTCCCGAAGTGTATCCCAGTGTATTGGGGTCCCACTGGACTCCATCTGACCAGTAACTCTGGTCATTACTGTGTTTTAGGATTTTGCTCCATGTTTTTCCTCCCACCCTATCCAGGATCTCCAGTTTCGATCCTTTCCCGAATGATTGGCATTGGTAGTCAGGCACCATCTAATTATTCTCATTTTGAGGTCCATCATGTCCTAGGGCTGACTGCTTCCAAATGTCTTTGGTTTGTTGAATCCTTCTTTGCTCTTCTTTGCTTCCAATGATAGGAAACCATTAGCCACACCGCTTGAAACCTTTTAAGACCCCAGATGTTACTCACTGGTGTAGGCTGTGGAACAAGATTTTTATGTATTTTGTTCTGTCAATTGAGTCTGTTGTCCCCCAATACTATGGTCCTGAGTTGGTAGATACATTGGATCTTTCTCCCACAATGTCTGGCTGTTTGCAAGGGATTGCTCTATATCTGTCTTCTGTTGTTTCTGTAAAGATTATGAGTACTTTGTATCACTGCTATCTGTGCCAAGATTAGCCTCAGCTGACTCTATCATTGGTCTAGAGTATACTCCTGTTCACTGACCCCCATCTGATCTTCTCAGATGTTTGTGTGTTTATCTGTAGCTTGGTGTTTGGTGTTAATGGTAATGCAGTATTGTGGATATACTGGTATTGGCCTCTGTC
>NW_006922931.1:8766-10648 GCF_000298275.1 Orycteropus afer afer | reverse complement strand
CCTGAATATCCTCTTTGGTGAAGTGTCTATTCATGTCTTCTTCCCATTTTTCAATTGGATTATTAATTCCTTTGGTGTTGAGGCATTAGAGTGTTCTATAAATCTTAGAGATAAGTCCTTGCTAGATATGTGATTATAGACAAGTATGAATTTGTTAGTCATTTTGTTACATGTTTTTTTTATAGTGTTGATTTCTTTGTTCTATATACTTTTCTGTGCTGAGCTCATTTTGTTTATGAATAGTGTTATCACTTTCTTCATCACTATTGTTTTAGTATTTGTTAAATATTTATGGCGGTCCTCTTTTTTTTAAGAGTTATACATTCAACTTTATGTGTACATTTAGTTTCACTCCCCATTTATCATCCCCAACCCTAATCCAGTCTCCTCCCCTTCTTGCCCAGTAACCCTCCCTCTGTGCCCCTCATAGTTATGCACTCCTGCTTGTCCTGCATTTCCTCTGTGTGAATGTTGCCCTTCTGGTGCCCCATGGTCTATTGCTCTAAGGGATGTATTACCATAGAGTATGTGGGTGTGTCACCCTGGGTTAAGTGGTCTGCATATACATCTGGTTAACTATTGGGGTGAGAGCCAGCTCCTGGGGGTGGGTTTTATTCCAGGCATAGAATGTATTCCAGGGCCATAGTATTGGGGGTCTCATCAGGCTCCATTCTGGTCATTATTGAGTTTTTGGATTTTGTTCCATGTTTATCCTTCCACTCTATCCAGGATCTCCAGATTTGATCCTCTCCTGAGTGGTTGGCATTGGTAGCCAGGCACCATCTAGTTCTTCTGGACCCAAGGGCTGTCATGTACTAGGGCTGATTGCTTCCAAATGCCTTTTTTTTTTTTTGGCATGCTTCTTCACATGTGACACTAGGAGACCATTAGGTGCATCTTAGATGGCCGCTTGAAAGCTTTTAAGATGTCAGTCGCTACTCACCAATGTAGGATGAGGAACAAGGCTTTTATGTCTTTGTTGTGCCAATTAAGTCCAGTGATCCCCAGTAGTATGGTCCTGAGATGGTAGATCCGTTGAATCTCTCTCCCACAGTGTCTGGGAGTCTGTAAGGGATTACTCTGTGTCTGTCTTCTATTGTTTCTGTAAGGATTGCAGGCATTTTTTATCACTGGTATCTGTGCAAGATTAGCCTCCACTGAATCTATCCTTGGTCTAGAGTATACTCCTGTTCACTGAACCCCATCTGATCCTCTAAGGTGTTTATGTGTTTATCTGTAGCCTGGTGTTTGGTGTTAATGGTAATGCAGTATGGTGGGCCCACTGATTGGTATTAGAATGTGTCATCAACCTCCTATGTGCACAATTCAGCTTCCTCCCTTTTCTTAATGTTATGGTGGTCACAGACTCTTTCCATACATCCCTCCTCTTACCCACACCAGAGTGTGGGCCCTAACTAGCATGGAATTAATCCCACCTCTTCCCTCCCTATCCCGGTAACCTACAAAGTGGGTTCCCTTTCACAAGCAAATCCTTCTTTGTCTTTTTATAGTAGTGGGCTCATACAGTATCTGTCCTTCTGTGATTGACTTATTTCACTCAGCATAATGTCCTCCAGGTTCATTCACGTTGTGAGATGACTCACGTATCCTTCATTGTTCTTTAATGCTGCATAGTATTCCATGGTGTGCATGTACCATAATTTGGTTATCCAATTATTAATTAATGGGCATTTAGGTTCTTTCCATCTCTTGGCTATAGTGAATTGTGCTGTGATGAACATAGGTGTACATATGTCTGTTCGTGTGCTGCCTTTCACCTCTTTAGGATATAGTCCTAGTAATGGCATTGCTGGGTCAAATCGTATTTCTATTTTCAGTTTTTTTAAGGAAATGGCATACTGTATCCCGCAATGGTTGTACC
>NW_006922931.1:5925-7981 GCF_000298275.1 Orycteropus afer afer | reverse complement strand
GATCTCCAGATTTGATCCTTTCCTGAGTGGTTGGCATTGGTAGCCAGGCACCATCTAGTTCTTCTGGTCTCGAGGTCCATCATGTCCTAGGGCTGGTTGCTTCTAAATGCCCTCCTTTTTTTCATTCTTCTTTACTTCCGATGCTAGGAGACCTTTAGCTGCATCTTAGATGGCTGCTTGAAAGCATTTAAGACTTCAGTCACTACTCACCAATGTAGGAAGTGGAGCAATGCCTTTATGAATTTATTGTGCTAATTGAGTCTGGTGTTCCCCAGTACTATAGTCCTGAGGCAGTAGATCTATTCGATCTCTCTCTCATAGTGTCTGATTTTCTGTGAGGGAATACTCTGTGTCTGTCTTCTATTGTTCCTGTAAGGACTGCAGGTATTTTGTATCACTGGTGTCTGTGCAAGATTAGCCTCAGCTGAATCTATCTTTTCTCTAGAATGTACATCTGTTCACTGAACCCATCTGATCATCTCAGGTGTTTATGTGTTTATCTGTATAGTCTAATGTTCAGTGTTAATGGCAATGTGGCATTGTGCATACATTGGTTGGTATTAGCATCTGTCGTCTATCTCTTATGTGCACAATTTGGTGTCCTCTCATTTTCTAATGTTATCATGCTGGTCATATATCCTTCCCATAAATCCCTCCCCTTACCCATGTCAGCATTTAGGCCCCAACTAGCCTTAAATTAATCCCTCCCCTTCCCTCTCCATCCTGGTAACCTACTAGGTGTGGTCCCTTTCCCAAGCAAATTCTTCCCTGTCTTTTTACAATAATGGGCTCATACAGTACTTGTCCTTCTGCGATTGACTTATTTCACTCAGCATAATGTCCTCCAGGTTCATCCACATTGCAAGGTGATTCACATATCTCTCATCGTTCTTTAATGTGGCATAGTATTCCATTGTGTGGATATACCATAATTTGGTTATCCACTCATCCATTGATGGGCATTTAGGTTGTTTCCATCTCTTTGCTGTGGTGAATTGTGCTGTGATGAATATAGGTGTGCATATGTCTGTTTGTGCGCTATTTCTCACCTCTTTAGGATACAATCCTGGTAATGGAATTGCTGGCTCAAATGGTACTTCTATTTTCATTTTTTTAAGGAAACACCATACAGTTTGTCACAATGGTTGTACAATTTTACAATCCCACCAGCAGTGTACAAGAGTTCCAATCTCTTCACAACCTCGCTAGCTTTTGTTACTTTCTGACCTGTTGAACTTTGCTATTATTGCCGGGGTAAGATGATACGTCAGCATTGTTTTGGTTTGCATCTCTCTAAGGACTACTGATTGTCAGAAATTCCTCATGTGTTTGTTGGCTGCCAGCACATGGTGTTTGGTGAAGTGTCTGTTCAAGTCTTTTTACTATTTGTGAATTGGGTTATCTGTCTTTTTGGTGTTGAGGTTTTGAAGTTTTCTACAGATTTTGGAGATAAGTTCTTTATCAGATATGTCATAGGCAAATATTTTCTCTCAATATGGAGGTTCTCTTTTTACCCTCTCGACGAAATCTTTCAATGTGCACATGAATTTAATTTTTAAAAGGTCCTGTCATCAAGGTTCTCTTCTATCTCCTGCATATTCTGGGTTATGCTTGACAGTGTATTTATGCCATAAATACGGGGTCCCAGAATTGCCCCTATTTTATCTTTGAAGTATTTTATAGTTTTGGGTTTTACATTTAAGTCATTGAACCAGGTTGAGTTTGTTTTGTGTATGGGGTGAGGTATGGGTCTTGTTTCACTTTTCTGCAGGTAGATATCCAATTTTGTGAGCACCATTTGTTAAAGAGGTTGTCTCTTCTCCAATTAATAGGTTTTAGACCTTTGTCAAACATCAGTTGTCCATAAATGGATGAGTCCATATCTGGATTTTCGAGTTTGTTCCATTGGTTTATCTGCCTATCATTGCACCAATACCATGTTGTTTTGACTACTGTGGCTGTATAGTAGTTCTGAAGATCTGGGAGTGTGAGACCTCCCACTTTGTTTTCCTTCTTTCGAAGTGCTCTTCTTATTCAAGGTCTCTTTTATTTCCAT
>NW_006922931.1:4298-5120 GCF_000298275.1 Orycteropus afer afer | reverse complement strand
CTTATTGCCCTGGCCAGGACTTCTAATACAATGTTAAATAGAAGTGGTGATAGAGGGCATCCCTGTCTGGTTCCCGTTCATAAGGGGAATGCCTTAAGTCTTTCTCCACTGATAATGATGTTGCCTGTGGGCTTTGCATATATACCCTTTATTATGTTGAAGAATTTCCCTTCTGTCTCTATTTTTCTGAGAATTCTAAACAGGAATGGATGCTAGATTTTATCAAATGCCTTTTCTGCATCAATTGATATAATCATATGGTTCTTTTCTTTTGTTTGGTTTATGTGGTGGATTACATTGATTGATTTTCTGATGTTGAACCACCCTTGTAAACCTGGTATGAATCTCACTTGGTCCAGGTGTATTAATTTTTTGATATGTTGTTGGATTTTGTTGGCCAGGATTTTGTTAAATATTTTTGTGTCTATGTTCATGAGTGATACTGCTCTAGAGTTTTCCTTTCTAGTCATGTTTTTCCCTGGTTTTGGTATTAGTGTTATGCTTGCTTCATAAAATGAGTTTTGGAGTATTCCATCTTTTTCTATATTCTGGCATAGCTTGAGTAGCATAGATGTCAATTCTTCTCTGAATATTTGATAGAATTCTCCAGTGAAGCCATCAGGGCCAGGGCTTTTCTTTGTCTGTTTTTTTTTTTTTAATGACCTATTCAATTTCTTCCCTTGTTATGGGGTTGTTCAAGCTTTCTATCTTGAGTGGGATAGTTTAGGTAGATCTTGTGATTCTAGAAACTTGTCCATCTCTTCTAGGTTCTCAAATCTATTGGAGTACAGTTTTTCATAATATTCTGTCAGTATCTTTTTT
>NW_006922931.1:3047-3689 GCF_000298275.1 Orycteropus afer afer | reverse complement strand
TTCTGTTACCCAGTGGTTTTTGAGTAGTAAGTTGTTCAGCTTCCCCTATGTTTGATGTTTTTTCCTTGCTCTTCCTACTATTAATTTCTAGTTTCATAGCATTGTGGTCCAAGAAGATGCTTTGCAGTATTTCAATGCTTTTGAATTTATTGAGGCTTGTTTTATCTCCTAGCATATGGTCTATTCTGAGGAAGGATCCATGTGCACTGGAAAAGAATGTGAATTGGGTTTTTGTTGGGTGAACTGCTCTGTATATGTCTATGAGATCTACTTGACTGATTATACTGTTGAGCTCTTCTGTATCCTCATTCAGTTTTTTTTTTTTCCAGTTGACCTGTCCCTCTTTGAAAGTGGTGTGTTAAAGTCTCCTACAACTATTGTAGAGTTTTCTATCATCCCTTTTAATTCAGTTAATATTTGCTTCACATATTTTGGAGCACTTTGATTGGGTACATAAATATTTATTATTTTAATGTCTTGTCAATTGACACTTTCAGCATTATAAAATATCCCCCTTTATTTCTTATGATATTTTCACCTTAATGTCTATTTGATCAGAAATCAATATTGCTACTCCTGTCCCTTTTTGGTTTCCATTGGCTTGGTATATACTTTTTCATTACTTAACTTTAATTTTTATTT
>NW_006922931.1:2012-2657 GCF_000298275.1 Orycteropus afer afer | reverse complement strand
AGCTTTTAAGATCCCAGTTGCTACTCGCCACAGTAGGAGGTGGGACATTGTTTGGTGTAGTATGTTATGCCAATTGAGCTTGGTGTCCTCTGTGACCAAGGTCCTGAGCTCACAGGTTCAACTACTCATCTCTGAGTAGCTGACTGTGGCCAAGCAGTGACTACAACCTTGCCCCTTGTCAGCTCCATTATACACCTGGGAATTCAGATCATACACATAAGATTATAGGATCACTTACTGCCAAGCCTATACATGTTTTTGGGTGCACTTCCCACTTCATAGACATACCTCATATTTCAGCCTGTCAACCCATCTATCCACCCATATACCCGTGTTTGCCTTCACTGATCACGCCGTACTATATGCGAAAAAGGGTTCATCTTTGTTGTCTGTTCTTCCCAAGTACCTCTCTATGTTTTTCTCTTCCTCAATGCCACCGTATTGATCACTCATATTTGGTACATTGCCCTTCACTTCACCAAATAAAAAACTTATCTCTATCTCTCTAACAGTATTCCCTCCCCTTCCCTCCAACCCATGGTAACCAACAAAGAAAATGTCCTTCCATAGAAAAGCATTTCCTTGACTTTTACAATAATGGACTAATACAATATTTGTCCTTTGTGATTGACTTATTTCACTCAG
>NW_006922931.1:0-659 GCF_000298275.1 Orycteropus afer afer | reverse complement strand
ATTCTCTTCCCCATTTAATGGATTTTGGTCCGTTTTCAAAGATCAGCTGACCATAGGTGGATGGATCTATTTCTAGGTTCTTAATTCTATTCAATTGGTCTATGTATCTGTCATTAAACCAATACCAGGCAGTTTTGAGTACTGTGGCTGTATAGTAGGTTTTGAGATCTTGCAGTGTGAGACGTCCTACTTTGTTCTTCTTCTTCAATAGTGCTTTGCTTATCTGAGGTATCTTTCCTGTCCATATAAAGTTAGTGATTGTTTTTTCCATATCCCTAAAGAGTGCTGATGAGATCTGGATTGGGATTGCATTGAATGTATAGATTGCCTTGGGTAGAATTGATATTTTCACAATGTTCAATCTTCCTATCCACGAGCATGGTATGTTCCTCCATTTCTGTAGATTGCTTATGGTTTCTTGATGTAGTTTTTTATAGTTTTCTTTGTACAGATCTTTTGGGTCCCTGGTAAGATTTATTTCCAAGTATTTTATTTTTCTTGGTAGTTGTTGTAAACGGTACTGAATTCCTTATTCCTTCCTCAGCAATCTCTTTGCTGGTGTAGAGGAATCCAACTGACTTTTGGATGTTGATCTTGTATCATGCCATGATACTAAATCTCTCAATTAGTTCCAGTAGATTTTTGACTGAGTCTCTTGG
>NW_006922930.1:125256-127655 GCF_000298275.1 Orycteropus afer afer | reverse complement strand
GTCTTCCCAGTGTTAATTTATAATTTCATGGCATTGTGATCTGAGAAGATGCTTTGTGGTATTTCAATGTATTTAAATTTATTGAAGCTTCGTTTGTGGTCTAAGATATGGTCAATCCTGAAGAATGTTCCATGTATGCTGGAAAAGAATGTGTATTTTGCTGTTGTTACGTGAAGTACTCTGTAGATGTCTATAAAGTTGAATTGTTTTATCATATTGTTTCATTCTTCTGTATCTTTATTGATTTTCTTTTCATTTGTACTTTCCTTTTCTTGAAGTGGTGTATTAAAGCCTCCTATTATTATTGTCAACCACTGACCCAATAGTTTGTCATACTGTGGTAGCTTGCATGTTGCCATGAGGCTGGAGGCTCTGCCACTGATATTTCAAATACCAACAGGGTCACCCATGGTGAACAGGCTACAGCAGAGCTTCCAGACTAAGAAAGAGTCAGAAGAAGAAAGAAGTCATCCACTTCTCAAGGTATTGGCCAGTGGAAACTTTATTAATAGCAGTGAAACACTTTCATATATAACTGGAAAATTTTATGAATAACCCTTAAATATTGTCTGATATAGTGCCAGAAGATGAGCTCCTCAGGTCAAAAGCCACTCAAAATATGACTCGGGAAGTGCTGTCTGAACAATAGCGTTAACTATAATGGTGTGAATGGAGTAAAGTTTGTAGGACCTCCATTTTCTGATATGATATGATTCAAAATGGAAAGACATAGCTGCAAATATCCATTAATAATTGGGACATAGAATGTATGGAGTATGAATATAAGATTGAAAATTGTCAAAAATGAAACGGAACTCATAAATCAATGTCTTGGACATTAGTGAGATGAAATGGACTGGTTTTGACCATATTGAATCAGACAATCACATGATTGCTATACAGAGAATGAAAAATGGAAGAGGAATGATGCAGCATTCATCATCACAAAAAATATTTCAAGATCTATTCTGAAGTACAATGTTGTCAGTGATACGATAATATCCATATATCTATGAGGAAGAATAGTTAAAACTATTATTCAAATATGCACACCAACCATCAAAGCTAAAGATGAGGAAATTGCAGATTTTTACCAATGTCTACAGTTTGAAACTGACCAAAGATTCAATCAAATGTGTTGATTATCACTGGTGATTGCAATGTAAAATTTGAAAACAAAGAAATGTCATCAGTAGTTGATTATAGAAATGATGCCAGAGATCATATGAAAGAATTTTGCAAGACCAAGGACCTATCCATTCCAAATATCATTTTTCAATAACATAAACAGTGGCTATACATGTGGACTTCATGAGATGGAATATACAGGAATCAGATCAACTACATCTGTGAAAAGAGGAAATGAAGGAGCTCAATATCTTCAGCCAACACACGGCCAGGAGCTGACTCTGAAACAACCATCTGTTCATATATAAGTTGAAGTTCAAAATGACTAAAATAATCTATGAGAGCCAGAATATGACCTTGATTGCATCCCACCTGAATTTAGAGACCATCAAAAGAATAGATTTCATGTATTGAACACCAATAACCAAAAACCAGATGAATTGTGTGATGGCATCAAGACAATCATTCATGAAGAAAGCAAAAGCTCCTTTCAAAGGAAGAAAAGTCCAAAGTGGATGTCACAAGATACTCTGAAACTTGCTTTTATATGGAGAGTAGCTAAAACAAATGGAAGAAATAACTGGATAAAGAGCTGAGAAGAAGATTTCACAGAGTACTTTGAGAAGACAAAATCAATTATTATAATGAAATGTGCAAAAACCTGGAGTTAGAAAACCAAAAGAGAAGAACATTTTCAGTATTTCTCAAGCTGAAAGAACTGAAGAAAATATCCAAGACTTAAGTTGCAATGTTAAAAGTTTCTATGAACAAAATATTGACTTATGCAGGAAACATCAAAAAAAGGTGGATGGATCCTTTTCTAGAGCTTATAATTGAATACCAATGGTATTGAAGGAAAAACTTGAAGCTGAACTGAAAGAATTAGCAAAAAGAAGGCTCCGTGAATTGATAGCATACTCTTTGAGATGTTTCAACAAATGGATGCCAGGCTAAAGGCACTTACTTCTCTATGCCAAGAAATTTAGAAGACAACTTCCTGGCCCACTGACTTGGAGAGACCCATATTTGTACCCATTCCAAAGAAAGATGATCCCACAGAATGTAAAAAATATTAAAAAAAAATATCACACTTAAGTAAAATCTTGCTGAAGATAATTCAAAAATGGTTGCAGCAATGTATTGACAGAGAACTTTCAGAAATGCAACGTGTATTCAGAAGAGGATGTGGAACAAGGGATATCATAGCTGCTGTCAGTTGGATCTTGGCTCAAGGCAAAGAATACCAGAAAGATGTTTACTTGTGTTTCATT
>NW_006922930.1:121579-125156 GCF_000298275.1 Orycteropus afer afer | reverse complement strand
TTCAACTGTGCAGATCATAGCAAATTATGGATGGCATTGAGAAGAATAGGAATTCCAGAAAACTTAATTGTTCCCATGATGAACCTCTATATAGGCCAGGAGGCTGTTGTTCAAACAAATAAGGAGATACTGCATAGTTTAAAATCAGGAAGGGACTGTGTCAGGGTTTTATCCTTTCACCATACTTATTCAATCTGTATGATGAGAAAATAGTCTGTGATACTGGACTATATAAAGAAGAACATGGCATCAGGTTTGGAGGAAGACTCATTAGCAACATGCCATATGCAGACAACATAACTTTGCCTGCTGAAAATGAAGATGACTTGAAACATTTATTGATGAAGATTAAAGACTACAGTCTGCAGTATGGATTACACCTCTGTATAAAAGAAATGTAAAACCTCACAACTAAACCAATAAGCAGCATCATGATAAATGCAGAAAAGATTTAAGCTGTCAAAGATTTCATATTAATGGTTCCACAGTCAACACCAATGGAAGCAGCAGACATGAAGTCAGATGCCATATTGCACTGGACAAATCTGCTGCAAAAGACTTCATTAATTTCTGAATAGCAAAGATGTCTCTTTGAAGACTAAGGTGCACCTAACCCAAGCCATGATATTTTTAATCACCTGATATGCATGGGAAAGCAAGACAATGAATAAGGAAGACTGAAAAAGAGTTGATGTTTTTGAACTGTGGTGTTGGTGAAGAATACTGAAAGTACCTTGCACTGCAAGAACTAACAAATCTGTCTTGGAAGAAATGTGGCCAGAATGTTCCTTGGAAGTAAGAATGGCCAGACGTTGTCTTACCAATTTTGGTCATAATGTCAGAGGGGACCATTACCTGGAAAAGGATATAATTCTTGGTAAAGTTGAGGGCCAACAAGGAATGGAGGGGCCCTTGATGAGATGGATTGACACAGTGGCTGCAAAGACAGACTCAGGCATAGCAGCAATTGTGAGGCTGGCATAGAACCACACAGTGTTTTGTTGTATATAGGGTCACTATGAGTTGGAGCTGATTCATCAGAACCTAATAACAATAACAACTATTATTGTGAAGACTGTCTTTCATTGATTTAATTATTCTCCTTTGCCCAGTCAATGTGTTATATATTTCTGAAATCTTAGTATTAATTAAGAAGAGTTGATGGTTTTGAGCTGTAGTGTTGGTCAAGAATACTGATAGTACCTTGGACTGCCAAAAGAACTAACAAATCTGTCCTGGAAGATGTGCAGCCAGAATGCTCCTTGAAAGCAAGAATGGCTAGACTTCATCTCCCCTACTTTGGTCATGTTGTCAGAAGCGATCATTCTCTGGAGAAGGATGTAATGCTTGGTAAAGTGGAGGGTCAACAAAAGAGGCGAAGGTCCTCAACAAGATGGATAGATACAGTGGCAGTAGCAATGGGCTCAGGTATAGTAGGGATCATGAAGCTGACAAAGGACCAGGCAGTGTTTCATTCTGTTTTACGTAAAGTTGCTATGAGTCAGAGATTACTCAACAGCACATAACAATGACAAACTTTAAAATAAGTTTACAAGACTATAAACAGGGAACGAAAGATTTCAATTGGTAAATAAGGACAACTGTAAACCCAAAACAGAGAATGAGTAATGCATTTACAGAACTTCTAAATGGTGAGGAAGTTAAGAAAATTGTGAAATAGAAAAGACTGTTTTAAACTAGGGAATAAAATTATAAATTACAGGATAACTTCAAAGAAAAATAATAAACTTCTACATGAAAATGAAAAAAAAAATAAAGGATGAGAACAAATACTTAGCAAGTACTGAAAAACAACAATGGAGGAAATGATAACATGACTTACAAACAAAATGAGCTCAGCACAGAAAATTGTATGGAACAAAGAATTCAGCAATATGACACTTACACACACACAAATACATAACAGAATGACATCAATAAATTCATATTATACAGAAGTCAGCCACAGGTGTTGACATCAATAAATTCATAGCTGTCAATAATTATACTGAATGCAAATGGATTAAATGCACCACTCAAGGGACAGAGAGTTGAAGACAAGATCGGAAAACATGACCCATCAATATGCTGTCTATAAGATAATCACCTTAGACAAAAAAAAAAGACAAAAATAAACCAAAACTCAAAGGTCAAAAAATGTTATACCAAGCAAATGGCAAACAGAGCAAGAGTGGCAATATTAATCTCTGATAAAATAGATTTTAGGACAAAAACGAACATAAGAGACAAGGGAGGACACTATATAATGATTAAACAATTAATTGAACCAGAAGACATAACCATACTAAATATAAATTAAACCTTGGCATAAAGAAAGCAAAGCAACATCATGATAAATGGAGAAAAGGCTTAAGTTGTCAAGGATTTCATTTTGCTTGAATCAACAATCAACCACTAAGGATGCTGCAGTTAAGAGATCAAACAACATGTTGAATTTGGCAAATTGGGTATAAGAACCCACTTTAAAGGATTGAAAAGCAAAGATACTAGTTTCAGAATTAATGTTCACTTAACCCAAGCAATGATATGTTCAATTGTTTCATATATACGTGAAAGATGAACCACTAGGAAGACCAAAGAATGATGCCTTTGAATTTTTTTGGTAAAGAATACTGATTATACATGTACTGCCAGAATAAGCAAAAATCTTTTTTTTGTAAGAAGCACCACCAGAATACTCCTTGCAAGTGAGAGTGCTGAGACTTCAACTCACGTACTTTAGATATGTTGTTAGGAGGGTCCAGTATCTGGAGAAATGCATCATGCCTGGTAAAGTAGAATGTCAACACAAAAGAGGAAGAACCTGAATGACTTGGATTGATGTAATTGGTTCCAACAACTATCTCAAACATACAACTGTGAGAATGGTGCAGGACCAGGTGTTTAGTTCGGTTATACACAGATAGAGTCACTATGAGTCAGAATCGACTCAACAGGACCAAACAATAGTACCTAACAACACTCCACATTTGATGCTTTCTAGCTAGCTATTTATTCAATCATTATGTTTTGCATTAGCAAGTTAATTTAGTTTTTTTTTTTCCCCCCACTATGAATTAAAATCACTGTTTCATAGCTAGTCCATGGAGCCCATTCTTAGCAAGGTTTGCATCTTCTATGCTTCTGACCATACACCAAAACTCCTACTGTCTTCAAACTCTTCCTGTGTCTGTATCCACACAGGCGCATGGCTGAAGACATACAGGGTTGGCAAAGGTTGAGAGACTAACTTTAACTTCAATTATATTTAAATAAGAACCTCATGAGATAAAAGAAGACTACAAAAATAAAATAATCAGATCCAGAATTTTATATCCTGTTTCATATACTCAAATCTAAACATATGATAGAGAAAATCAATTTCCTTTCTCCTCTGTGAACAACATGGATAATTGACATAAAAGAACATCTTTATGATAAACCTATCATGACTTCAGGAGCTCTGGTAGCATAGTGCCTATGGCACTTGACTGCTAACCAGAAGGCTGGCAGTTCAAACCCACCAGCCACTCCTCAGAAGGAAGATGGGGCAATCTACTTCCGTAGTGATACTGCC
>NW_006922930.1:118910-121479 GCF_000298275.1 Orycteropus afer afer | reverse complement strand
GGAAACCCAAGGAGGGGTCGCTATGAGTCGGGTCCGACTCAAGGGCACAAAAACAACAACAACATTCTGACTTCAGCAAAATGTAAGACCTAATGATTTTTGTTAAGTGAACAATGACCATAATTGACTACAACATTATATACTGTGGGAAGGAGTTGTTTTTGCTGCATATCTATTTGTCACTCTTCCTCTCTAGGTGTATTGATTTAAATTCTGCCAGGATCAAAGACAGGACACCAGATAAAAGTTGGGAAAGTAAATATATGCAGCATCCTGCACTGTCTATAATTTTGACCTCATGAATGTGCTAAGAGGGTATACTAATTCCTTCTGGGATACCAATCTTTAACACACAATAGGTAACCCTGAATTGGACTCCATGGTTGTTGTTGTTATGTACCCGTCCAGTCACTCCTGACTCATAGAGACCTCTCCCTGGGTTTCTGAGGTGGTATCACTGTGGAAGTAGATTTCCCAACCTTCCTTCTGAGGAGTGGCTAGTGGATTTGAACCGCCAGCCTTCTAGTTAGCAGTCAAGTGCCTTAGCCACTGTGCTACAGAGCACCCATGAAGGTAGTGGTAAGATTTGGAATCATGATTCTATATGCTTTAAACTAGGTTGCTAATAACTCATTCTTATTTAAAAATAAAAATTCATGTAGTTCATCCTAGGATTTTGAGAGAATTGTTGTTGTTAGTTGCCATCAAGCTGCCTTCAACTTGTAGATACATACTGTGTAACAGAACAAAATGTTACCTGGTTCTGCATCATTGTCATGGTTGTTGGTATGTTTGAGTCCATTGTCACAGCTATTGTGGAAATTCATCTCGTTGAAAGTTACCCTTGTTTTCATTAGCCCTGTACTAGTTTACCAAACATTATATCCTTTTCTAGGAAATTAGGAAGGAAGTATCCAAAGTAAGCAAGTTGAAAATCCTATGGTTTGGAGGATTTGATTTACACAAATTTTCTAAAGTCAAATACTTAATATTATTAATTTGTATTTAATTCTGTAACTGTTTAAGAAGAAAGTAGGCTGATATAACTAAAGTGTAAAAATATTTTTAAAATTTAAAAATTTATTTCCATTAATAATAGAGCTGATTAAATTATACATTGGAATAATAACTGTTTTGGTTACCTAGTACCACTCTGACAGAGATATACCAGCAATGAGATGGTTTGAACAAACAGCAGTTTATTCTCTTATAGTTTGGAGGCTTTAAGTCCGAGTTCCAATTGCCAGGTTCTGGGGGCTGGGCGAAAGCTCCTCAACCTTGGACTTCAGCTCTGCCTCCTGTTCCCAGCCCACTGAAGCTAGAGGCTTTTCTTCACTCAGACAGCTGCTGGCTGCTAAGACTGACAAGCCCAAGGTTCACAAGTAAAAAGGCACAGTCCCTATGTTATCAAACCACACAGCAGGCCATTCATTCACATTCATCGAAAGTCGCAAGGTCAGCATAGCATGGCAGACTACTGAACAATGACACAGATATTTGCAGGGTTCAAGTGTGCCATAAGCTAGAGACCATTCCCAATGTTTCTGTTTATATATGGGAAGCAGACCACATCCCTAAAGTAGCTACTTAGCTGCTCCAATAGATTACACCATGGAGTTGACTGGTAGTCTCATCATGGGGAATAGCTACCAGCAACTGCCTAGCCACTCAACCAGGCCCAGCCACATTGACACACAAACTTAACTACCACAATAACAACAACAACAATAACAATGATAATTGTAGTAAAATCTTCATAATGCTTACTACTTACCTGGTGATTTTTCTAAGCATTTTATATATATTAAATAATTTAACCTTTCCAGGAAATCTTATACACACAATATTATAACAAACATTTTTTTTACAAGTTTTGTGAAAACTGAGGCACACATGTAAGTAATTTTCTGTGGGTCACACTGACAGCAAATTACAGAGTGTTTTTTTTGTAGTTATGTGCCATCGAGTCGGATCCGACTCATAGCGACCCCTCCTTGGGTTTCCGAGGCAGTATCACTACGGAAGTAGATTGCCCCATCTTCCTTCCGAGGAATGGCTGGTGAGTTTGAACCTCCAGCCTTCTGGTTAGCAGTCAAGTGCCTTAGGCACTGTACGTGTTCTTCATTGTTATGCCATGTTCGTCCTATATAAATATACATGAAGTAAATCATATGTAGCAATATTTTATGAGAACCAAAACATTACATTTTAGGATGTGATTTCTTCTCTACAAAAACTAATTCCTGCTCAAAATACTATTGAGAAGTTAGTATATTTTATTCAAAATGTTAGCTATTGGTAAAGGATTTTCCTGTGGGATGGAAATTTGAGTTTTCTCATTCTAGCAGTCAAAAATCTCATCCTTCATTTTTAATAAGATTTTACATATTATTTTTCTAAACTCTACATAGCACACAGGCTAGATTTTTTTTTTCCTTTTAAATGCTAATGACACAGTGAATTAAAATTCAGCATCTATCTTCAGATTGCTTTTTGAAACTGAGTAGCTTTTGGTTCTTCTTGTCACATGAATGAAACCATAATAATTAGTGATACATTTAAAGTTTTA
>NW_006922930.1:114889-118155 GCF_000298275.1 Orycteropus afer afer | reverse complement strand
TCTTTAGGAACTGTCCAGATTTAATTCAGGGAAGTAGATAACTGACTTATATGAAGAGTTCAGTAGCCTTCTTTTCATCACAGACAAAAGGATATTTGATTACTATAATCCATTGGTCCATGTAAGTAAGAAACAAAAAAACTAAGATAAACAAAAGGAGTGTAACTTCTATATTTAACTTGATTTTTGGTAGGAATTATGACTATATTCTGAAAATGACAGAAGAGATGAAACAGTTCTATAATGGCATTTTTTTTTCTGTTAAAAAGAAAAGCATGAATGAACATCCATACATAATTCTGAAGTCTCATTTTATTACTAAAAGGAATATTTTCAAGTGTTTTAAACCTATGTCTAGACTTTGCAATATAAATACATTTTGCACTTATTTTTCATAAAAAGAACATTTATTTCACATAATTTTCCTTCTTTTACTGTACACCATCAATCCCATTCTGTAGTCTAAGTATTTTCCTTTAAATTTGGAATTTTAAAATTAGATTTTACATTAACTTTATCAGTGCCATAGACAAATAGAAATGTCAAATCTTTTCATCTATTGCCATTGTAAGGGTGTTGTAGTAATATTTTATAACATGATCCTTGTTCATTTATTCTTTTATTTGACAAATAACATGACTTTTATATCAGTGTTTTCTATATTTTATGCTATTATTTTATTTAACAATTTTTTGTTCAAGAAATAATATTTAACAATTACTTATTTACTATATGTCCCCTTCTATACATAATAATTACAGGCAATTATTATAATTCAAGTAGAACTTCCTATTCATTACATAAGTAACTGTGTGCAGCTGGACTTACAATCTGGGTGTTGTCGTTGTTGTTATGTGCCGTCGAGTTAGTCCCAACTCATAGCAACCCCTCCTTGGGTTTCTGAGGCAATATCACTACAGAAGTAGATTGCCCAACCTTCTTCTGAGGAGTGGCTGGTGGGTTTGAACTGCCATCCTTCTGGTTAGCAGTCAAGTGTCTTAGGCACTATGCTACCAGAGCTCCCACATTCTGGGTAATATACATAAATGATCCCTTTTCAGAAACTGAACAACAGATAAAGCAGGACTGTGATCAATGTATGAACTAACATAAATAAAGTGACCTCTATGATCAATTTGACTTTCCAAGAAGGAAATATACAGATAAAATAAATATAAGCAGAAGAGAATGATTTTGTGAAGTTAAGAATTAGCAGACAGGAGTTCTTGGAAACTGTGGTAGTTGACTTCTGTGGGTCAAGACACTAACATGGAAGCAGATGAGCAGAAAATGAGCTCAAGAAACCTTTATAAGTGTACTCTACAATCTGATATTGAATATTATCACACAGATATAAGATGAAACTATAAGAGAATGGGTGAAACAATGGGAGTAATAGTGACTGTCTTTGGGTGTCCAAGGCTGTAAATCTTTACGGAAATAGTTCATCCAATCTTCCTTCCACAGAGTGGCTGGAGGTTTGAACAACAAACCTTCTGGTTAGTGGTTAAATGCCTTAGGCACTGCACCACCAGAGCTCCTGAAAAAAGATAGGAAAGATGAAATAGTAAATTTTAAACAGCTCATAGATTGTCAAGGAACTCTTCAATTTTATCTAGCATGAATTAAGAGTTCATACTGAACTCTGAGTCAGTAGATACTCAAGCAGGGCTGCAACCTTAGTACAAAGGCTAATTTGGACCTATTTGAAAGCTCTGTGAAACCTACCCTAACAAAACTTGAGAACAAGCATCAAAATTAAACTCAGGTAGAAGGAACTTGAATAGCAGAACCAAGTCTGCTATTCTAACATTCTTAAAAATAAAGACAACATAAGCAGTCGTTAATATTAAACTCAGATTGTCCAACATGCAAGCAAAAACCACAAGTAGTGGAAAAAAAAATTAAAGGAAAAAATATGATTAAATTAAAAAAAAAATCTATCAATTGGAGCAGATGCTTTACCTCCAGAAATGATAGAATTAGCAAATTGAAAAGATTGTGAAATTGCACTGGGGATACATATTTATTTTTCATTATTTTATTTATAAAAGAAAAAGAGTCAGAGTAAGAAACAAACAAAAAAATAAAATAAATTCTAGGCCAGTTTTATTGTTCTGTTTGTCCTCCTTATTGGTTCTACAGGAGTTCTCTGGTAGCGTAGTGCCTAAGGCATTTGACCGCTAAACAGAAGGCTGGCAGTTCAAACCCACCAGCCACTCCTTGGAAGGAAGTTTGGGCAATCTACTTCCATAGTGATAGTGCCTTGGAAACCCAAGGAGGGGTCCCTATGGGTTGGATCCAATTCGATGGCAATGGGGTTTATTGGTTCTGCAACTGTATTTTAAAAATTGACTATATGCCAGATATAGGGATCTGGGATCAACAAATTACTGTCCAATACCTATTTTTGTTCATTACATTTCTTTGTACACAGCCATACTTATTTGTTTACAAATTGCTGTTGACAGCTTATGAGTTGCAATAACAGAATTGATTATTTACATCAGAGCCCTTAAGACTTACAAAACCTGGGAGTTCTGGCAAGATGGTGGACTAGGCAGAAGGACTACACAGACCCTCTTCAGCAAAGAAAAGGAAAACCAGTTAACACAAACACAGAAGATAATCTTGGACCCCTGAGTGTTGAAGGGAAAGATACAGAAGTGGACTAAACCCCAACTAGCAGAAGAATTTGTGTGAAAATACCAAAAAAGGAGACATATGGAGCTGCGGTCTGGCAGTGACCTGAGCAACCCTGAGAGTACAGACGGTTGGAGATTCCCAAGTGGTGCCAGGGACTGCACGGAGGACTGTACACAGTGGCTGGAGAACAAATAGAGAAGGTGAAGAGAAAGTTGGGCTGAACTGTTGACTTTTGCCTGTCCGGAGGGTGCCACCATTTTGAAAGTTTAAAAAGGGGTTTGATTATTTTGGATATTTAAAGAGACAGCACTCTCACAGATTTCTGGGGCTTAACAACACGTTCTGCTTTCCAGCAACACCAAGGAAAACTCGGGGCCTGCAAGACTGAAAAGGTACAACATTCTTCTTGTTACTACACCCTATATCCACTTGGTGAATGGAGGTGTGGCCATCCCCATTCCCACCTACTTTCTGGGCCCACAGGAAATCCATCACAGTCTGTGTGCTCAGATGGAGCCTGGGTGCCCTACCCAGTCATCCACCGATTTTTTCTTTTTCTTTTTTTTCTTTTTTCTTTCTTTTTTCCGGTGATTAGTTTGCTTGTATTTGTCCATTTCAAA
>NW_006922930.1:87040-87570 GCF_000298275.1 Orycteropus afer afer | reverse complement strand
AACTGCTGTATGAAAAGTGAATTTACTCTGTAAATCTTCACCCAAATCCTAATAAAATAAATAAATAAATAAAAGAATTAAAGAGTAAGACAACACTTTCTCTGGTAGCATAGTGCTTAAGGCACTTGACTGCTAACCAGAAGGCTGGCGGTTGAAATCCACGAGACACTCCTCAGAAGGAAGATGGGGCAATCTACTTCCATAGTGATACTGCCTTGGAAACCCAAGGAGGGGTCACTATCAGTCAGGTCTGACTCTATGGCACATAAGAACAACAACGACACAAGCTGTGATATTTTCAATCACTTCATATACATACTAAACCTGGACAATATTTAAGGAAGTTTTGATGTTATTGTTGTTTGGTGTTGTTGAGTCAGTTCCTACTCATAGTGACCCTATGTACAACAGAATGAAACACTGTGGTAATCTCCATCCTCACAATCTTTGCCATACTTGAGCCCATTGTTACAGTCACTGTGTCAATGCATGTCATTGAGTTCTTCTTTTTTCTCTGATCCTCTACTTTA
>NW_006922930.1:80181-86584 GCF_000298275.1 Orycteropus afer afer | reverse complement strand
GAGATAGGTGGTTGCATGGCTCAGGGACTGCTTTCACTTGGGGAGACTATTTTAAGGACATTGCCTGAAGCAGGCAGGCATAGAAGGGTTAAGAACAAATAAGGGAGATTAACTTGTCTGTCAGTTTGTTGTCCTGTGGTGGCTTACATATTGTTGTGAGTCTGGGGGCTATGACAATTGTGTTGCAAAATTCCAGCAGGTTTATCCATGGTGGACAGATTTCAGCAGAGCTTCCATGCTAAGACAGACATGAAAGAAGGAAGAGACCATCCACTTCTCAAAGAATTGGCCAGTGAAAACCTTATGAGTAACAGTGAAACACTGTGATATATTACTCAAAAACTTTATGAACAGCCCTGCACAATATCCATTGTAGTGCCGGAAGATGAGCCCATCAGGTCAGAAGACACTCAAAATTTGACAGGGGAAGTGCTGACTCCTCAGAGTAGAGATGACCTTAAAGATATGGATACATTAAGCTTTTGAGACCTCCATTGGTTACTGTAGCAAAACTCAAAATGAGTAGAAACAGCTGCAAACATCCATTAATAATTGGCACATGGAATGTACGAAGTATGAATCTAGGAAAATTGGAAGTTGTCAAAAACGAAATGGAATGCATAAAGATTGATATGCTAGGCATTAGTGAGCTGAATTGGACTGGTTTTGGCCATTTTGAATCAGAAAACCATATGATTTACTATTCTGGGAATGAAAAATTGAAGAGGAATGCTATAGCATTCATTGTCACAAAGAGTGTTTCAAGACCTGTCCTGAAGTACAGTGTTGTCAGTGATAGGATGATATCCATACACCTACAAGAAAGACCAGGAATTGATAGAATTGAGATGTTTCAACAAATGGATGCCATGCTGGAGGCACTCTCTTGCCTATGCCAAGAGATTTGGGAGACAGCTCCTTGGCCAACTGACTGTACCCATTCCAAAGAAAGGTGATTCCACAGAATGTGGAAATTATCAAACAATATAATTAATATCACATGCAAGTCAAATCTTACGGAAGAATTCAAAAATGGTTACAGCAGTATATTGACAGAGACCTTCCAGAAATGAAAACTGGATTCAGAACAGAGCATGGAATGAGGGATATCATTGCTGATGTCAGATCTTAGCTGAAACAAAGAATACCATAAAGATGCTTATTTATGTTCTATTGACTATGCAAAAGCATTCAATTGTGTGGATCATAACAAACTGTGGATAACATTAAGAAGAATGGGAATTCTAGAACACTTGATTATACTCATAAGAAACCTGTACATAGATCAGGAGTCTGTCATTCAAACAGAACAAGGAGATACTGCACGATTCAAAATCAAGAAGGGAGTGTGTCAAGGTTGTACCCGTTTTCTATACTTATTCAATTTGTATGCTGAGTAAATAATGTGAGAAACTGGATTATATGAAGAAGAATGTGGCATCAGGATTGGAGGGAGACTCATTAACAATGTGCAATATGCAGATGACAAAATTTTGCCTGCTGAAAGCAAGGATGACTTGAAATACCTACTGATGAAGATTAAAGACTACAGTCTGCAGTATGGATTCCACCTCAATATAATGAAAACAAAAATCCTTAGAAGGGGTCCAATAAACAGCTTCACTATGGATAGAGAAAAGATTGAAATTGTCAAGGATTTCACATTACTTGAGTCAAGAATTAATCAACACCAATGGAAACAGCAGTCAAGACAGCAGATGACATATTGCATTAGAAAAATCTGCTGTGAATGACCTCTTTCAAGTGATGAAGAACAATGATGCCTCCTTGAAGAATAAGGTGTGCCTAACCCAAGCTATGCTATTTTCAATCACATCTTATGCATGTAAGATCTGGGCAATGAATAAGGAAGATGAAAAAGAGTTGATGTTTTTGAGTTGTGGTGTTGGAGAAGAATGATCTGGTAAAATGACTAACAAATCTGTCCTGGAAGAATTGCAGTCAGAATGCTTCTTGGAAGCGAGAATGGCCATACTTCGTCTCACCTACATTGGTTGTATCACCAGAAGGAACCATTTCCTTGAGAAAGATATCATTCTTGGTAAAGTGGAGGGTCAACAAAGGAGGGAAAGGCCCTCAATGAGATGGATAGACACAGTGGCTGCAAGGATAGGCTCAGGTATAACAAGGATTGTGAGGCTGGCACAAGACCCAGCAGTGTTTCTTTCTGCTGTACATAGGTTAGCTATGAGTCAGAGATGACTCAAGAGCATGTAATGACAACATTAGCCCTTGAGGGTTGATATTCACTTAGCAGCTTTTCCTTATTTAGAATATTGTTAGTTCTTACATGTCTACCATAAACTTACCAAAATTATGCTTTTAAAGTATATATTTGATCAATTCCTTCTCATGTTCGTAAACTCATAAACTGTCAAAATACCGTATTCCCTAAACCTAGACTTCAATGTTCCATACTTGTGATTTAAAAAAAACAAAAAAAACACTGTTTAAGGTTGATTCCATCTCATGGTTACTCCCATTGGGTTTCCAAGGTGGTAAATCTTTACCAGAGTAGATTGCCTTATCTTGGAAGTAGATTTCCTCCTCTTGTGGAGCAGCTGGTAGGGTTGAACAACCAACCTTCTGGTTAGCTGTCAAACACTACCAATTACACCACTAGAGCTCCTTTTACCTTATAAGGAGCTCTGGTGGTGCAATGCCTAAGGCATTTGACTACTAATTATAAGGTTTGTGTTTCAAACCCATGAGCTTTCCCATGGAAGGAAATAGGGTAGCATAGTGCCTAAGGCACTTGACTGCTAACCAGAAGGCTGACGGTTCAAACCCACTAGCCAGTCCTCCGAAGGAAGCTTGGCCAATCTACTTCCATAGTGATATGGTCTTGGAAACCCAAGGAAGGGTCACTTTGAGTCTGGTCCTACTCAACAGTATATAACAACAACAACAACTCCCATAAAGATTCACTGCCTTGGAAACCCAGCGGGTGTCACTATGAGTCAGAATTGACTTAATGTCAATGGTTTTATACCTGTGATAGAAACCACCAAACTCGGAAACTCAAATTAAAATATACCAAATTTTACTCTCAAGTTTAGTCAGTTAATTGGTTAAGGAGAAGTATCTGTTTGTTTATGTGTGCTGTTTGTCTTTTGTTTGGTGATTACAACAAAATTTAAAATAACAATTCTCCACATGTGGTTGTTTCTAAATAGCTTTTGCAATCATCTTTTTCAGAATCGTAGGCTAATCTTACCTTCTACTAATCACTTTTCCAAGTTACTGTAATCTCCCTGGATGACACTTATATTTGCACATATATATACACTTAAATGTGTCAATCACTAGCTTTAGTAAAATTTAAGAAATGATATTTTCTAGATTTATATACTTAATGTTTAAAAACTTATAGATGTCTGTTATAAATTTAGTTCTGTTATCTTAATTGGATCTGCAGGGAAGTCTGGGGCTATAATGGTTCAGCTGGTTCCTCTTAGAAAGGATGGATCTCTCTGAAAATAAAGGAACTCATGCTGGGATCTATTGTTTTCTGGGCCAGGATCACAATTCCACATGGAAATGCAATATACTCTCAAGCTGTCAAAAATTCTCAATACTTAAGTGCTGCTTATAAATTTCATGTGGGTTTTTCTCTCTAAAGATTACCTTATATTTTTCAGTTAAGCTTTTTGTCGCCCATGAGTTAGACTTTCTTGTTTACTATTTCTATCCTAAGTGTAATTTTACTAGTAATGATTTATTACCAAGGACATAAAATCTTAAAAAAATCTTAAAAGAAATGTCAACTTTGAATGTCTTTTTTTAAAAACTATAAATTAAATATAGAAATTTATGTAGTGAAAATTATGTTTATTTCTATGCTTAAAGGACATTTTACTGTTTTATTTACTTATATTTTGAGTATTTTATTGTGCTTTAGGTGTAAATATACCTAACAAATTAGTTTTCTGTTCAATATTTCATACAAAAATTATTACATAGCACTGTTTATGATCTTCACAACGTTTCAGCTCTTTCTGCATTTCCACCCTGGGTTCCTTTTTCCATTAGTCTGGTTCTTCTGTCCTTCACTATCTTCTAATCTTTGCTTTGGGACAGAGGTTGCCATTTGACTTCTTCCATCTGATTGTCCTAAGGAACATAATCTTTCCAGGAGGTATTGTTTATTTTATATGTCATTCTTTTGTCTAGCTGAAAAGTGATTTCTAGCAATGGCTTCCATTCCATGTTCGAAGGTGGTTTTAGGGCAATAGTGTCAGTGTTTCTTCTAGTCTTTGTCAGAGTAGTAGTCTGGTCTTCATTATTAATGAATTTTGTTCTACATTTTTCACCTACTGTAACTGGGACTTTCTACTGTGTTACTGGTCAGAGTGGTCAGTAGTGGTAGCCAGGCATCATCTAGTTCTTGTGGATCAGGTTACAGGAGACTGTGATTCATGTGGACCATGAGTCCTTTGGACTAACTACTTCCTTCAGTCTTTGTTTTTCTTCTCCTTTTCTCCAGATGGAAAGTGATCAAGTCTTAAAAGTCTGCATACTAGATATAAAGACCCCAGATTCTACTCACAAAGACAAGAAGTAGAACATTTATATTTGTGAAATATGTTATGCCTGTGTCCTAGTCTCTCAGGACTCTGATCCTTAGCCTTCAAGCTCAGTATTTCAGTCTGTAATGTGTTTGGCTGTATCTAAGTTATTTCCATAACTCTCTCCCCATGTTCTCTATTAAACATTGATATATATGCAGTATATACAAATTATTTATAAAAATATGCACAATACCTATGTATACACAGATGTGCTACCCTACAATCTCTCATATCTATCTGGCATACACATATACCTTTGTATGCATTCGTAAATTATCATCTGTTATTACTGTTATTGTAGGATTGTACCTGTTATATAATTTACTATGATTGCGCTTTCTTCTTGTATGCCCCTCTGTGTATTCCTTTACATTGATTACATTGTGCTGACTTCTACCATATGTATTGTCTTTCTCTTTATTTTAATTAACATTTTACTATCTAGTTAGTGATTCTTCCTCCCTCCCTTCATCTCCCTTCTATAGTAAGTATCAAAGAAAGCTTTTTTTTTCCTGTATGTAAATCTATTCTTGATTTTTCCTTTTTATAACAGTAGCCTAAAACAATCTATGTCTATTTCTGATTGACTTACTTTAGTCACTAGAATGTCCTCCAGATTCTTGAAAGTTGTGTGATGTTTTGATGATTTCTCTTTATTCTTTATTGTTGCATAGTATTCCACTGTATGTATGTACCAAAATTTGTTTATCCATTCAACCACTGCTGGGCACTTTTTGTTGTTTCCATCTTTTTGCTATTGTGAATGATGCCACAATGAACATGGGTGTGCTTTAAATTTTAATTATGAAAATTATCTGTTAAAATTAAAAGACATGTTGTAACAACTGAAATGTCAATATTTACATAAAATTATTTTTATTTTTTACATTCTATTAAATATCATTAAATTTTTTAAAAAAGTGATACCACATCAAATTCTATAGCTTCAAATTCATTCAATTAAAAATATAAAGGATGGTATTACACTTCATACATATTATACCTATAATAATATATATGATTTCAAGGGTAAGAAGGATTGTTTAATAGTACAAATGTTCATCTGCTTCCATTTACCTCTGATGTGAAAACTATTCTAATTCAGGACTTCCTCTATCAGCATAAATGGTAACATCCACAAAAGCAGGAAAACAGACTTTTGGAAATATTGGGAATCAATATTCAATTATGTAAGAATCTATTGCATTCTTGCTGTCTGAGAAGTATTTGATGTTAGTTAATTTGTCTTTCCTCTTATCAAAGTATACATATATTCCTCAAGTCCTGTCCTCACTTTGAATCACTGTCTCCGATTAACATTGGCAGGAACGTAATGCACAAATCTCCATGGCACTCTGATTCAGTTTCAGTTTGCTTTTGAGGCCCAAGAGCTCTTGTCTACATGGAGGTATATTTCCTTATGGTCTGAAAGTTGTTATCACCAGAGCAGACTCTGCCTAGTGGTGAGAACTGCATTACATGTGAATGAGTTTATTTTGTGTTGGTTTAAAGGTATATTGCTTGTGCTTGTAAATTGTTCCCATAAAAATGCTGGGCTTTGGAATTCTGCTAAAATGGCAGAATACCCAGACCCTCTCAAACAAAGAAAAGAAAAACCAATTGATACAAATATAGAAGATAATCCTAGAGACTTGAGCTTTGAAAGAAAAGATACAGAAGTGGACAAAACTCTGACTTGTAGAAGAACCTGCATGAAAATACTGAATAAGGAGAGAAATGGAGCTGCAAACTGTCAGCAATCCTGACAGCATGGACAGTTTGGATATTTCCAAGTGGTGTTAGGACCTAAG
>NW_006922930.1:79242-80081 GCF_000298275.1 Orycteropus afer afer | reverse complement strand
ATACTGAATAAGGAGAGAAATGGAGCTGCAAACTGTCAGCAATCCTGACAGCATGGACAGTTTGGATATTTCCAAGTGGTGTTAGGACCTAAGAATTAACCTAAAAATTGGCCCTGCTCACCATGGGCTGTAAGGACGACTGCACTGGTGACTGATGACTAAAAAGGGAAACAGCAAAGAAGGCAACCAACTGAGGTGTGGACTTTTGGAGGTCCAGAGGGTGCAGCCATTTTGAATGTTTACAATTTGTTCAACCATTTTGGATATTTAAAGCAATAGCATTCTCTCAGGTTCCAGGGAATTAAGAATAGTCTCCACTTGACAAAGAAAGTACAGACATACCAGAGGCTGAGAACTTGAAAAGGTAAGACATTCCCCTTGTTACTCTTATACCTCACACCCATTTGGTGAACAGAAGTGAGGCCAACTCCCCCTCTCACCCACCTTCTGGGCCAGCAGGAATTCCATCCCAGTCTGTGTGTTCTGACAGGGCCTGAGTGCCCAGCCCTACCTTCCTGAGATTTATGTTTTTGGTTCTTGTTTTATTTTGCTTTTTATTTGTTTGTTTAAAAAATTTCTTCTTCTTCTTCTTCTTCCTTTTTGTTTTTATTGTTTCTTCTTCCCTTCCAAGGTTCTAGTTTTGGCTTTTTCTCTCTTCCTTTTTGCTGGTTCCCATTTTTTCCTTCTTGTGGTTTTCCCCATCCCTTGTTTTTCTATTTGCATTTTCCCCTCATTATTATCTTACTCTACCTTTTTTCTCATATTAGCTCCTATACAGATGCAGTTTTCTTTTCTCTTTTTCTATTCATATTACTTTTGTCTTTTAAAAGTATTTGTTT
>NW_006922930.1:77258-78793 GCF_000298275.1 Orycteropus afer afer | reverse complement strand
AACAACATCACAATGTCTCAGAGACAAGAGACCATCACAGTCTACACAAAGAAGCAAGAAAAAGCAGGAGAAACAAAGAACCAGGATGTGACCTAGAACATATCCCTGAGGAAGAAGCAACATTGGAACTTCCTGATAAAGAATTCAAAATAATTATATTTAGATGTCTTCAATGTATTAAGAGACAGATCAAGGAAAACATTGACAAAATTAAGAAAAACATAGAAAAAACCCTAGAAAAATTTCAGAAGACAATACAAGAACAATATGACAGAATAAATGAAAAATTAGTAATGATACAAAATCTACAGATAGAAACCCAGAATATTAACACTAAATTTTCAGAAATAGGTAACACAATGAAAGGGCAAAGCAGTAGAATTGAATAAATGGAAGACAGAGTTAATGAAATTGAAGACAAATGCTTGGATATGTCTTTGGAAAGGGATAAGTCAGAAAAAAAATTCAAAAACAAAAAAAAATGAAGGAAGCATAAGGTTCATGTGGGATACCATCAAAAGGAATAACCTATGTGTAATCAGAATTCCAGTAGAGGAAGTGAAAAAGAAAACCACTGGGAAAATTGTCTAAGATATTTTGGAAGAGAATTTATCTGATATGATGAAAGATGAGACTATATCCATTCAAGAAGTCCAATAAACTCCATGCAGGATAGATCCCAAAAGAAAATGACCAAAATATATCATCATCAAACACACCAAAACTAAAGACAAAGAAAGAATTCTGAAAGCAACATGGGGAAAACTGAAAGTTTCCTACAAATGTCAACCAGTAAGACTAAGCTCATATTTCTCAGCAAAAACCATGCATGTGAGAAGACAATTGGAAGGTTTATATAAAATCCTGACAGAGAAAAATCTACCACTAAGAATTATATATCCAGCAAATATGATGACAAAGTTAGGACATTTCTAGATAAGCAGAAATTAAGGGAATTCTTTAAAACCAGCCCAACCTCACAAGAGATGCTAAAGGAAGTCATTCAGAAAGAAAACCAACAACAGCAAACAAGAAACTGACCATTAATACACATGATGACATAACCCAGATACCAAACAGTTATGGAATTATACAAAGTAAAATAAGCTTACAAGATGGTGGGGAACCAGAGACATCAATTGGCAAATGAGGACAACTACAAAATTAAAAAGTGAAGAAATAGTAATTATACTTCTAAATGGTAAGAAAGTCAAGACAATTGCAAGAGATGATGGATTGTTCTAACCTTGGAAAGAAAAATTATAAATCACAGGGCAACCTCAAAGAAAAATGATATACAGCCAGAAAATCTGTGAAGAAATTCTCACTATCATTAGCCATCAGAGAGATTCAAATCAAAATAAAAATGAGATACCATCTCACCCCAGCACTAATGGCAAAGTTTAACAAGACAGAAAATAACAAATGCTCATGAGGATGTGGAGAGATTGGGACTCTCATAAACTACTGGTGGCACTGTAAAATGATACAAGCACTGTGGAAAGCATTATGGTGATTCCTTAAAAAGCTGGAAT
>NW_006922930.1:75635-76678 GCF_000298275.1 Orycteropus afer afer | reverse complement strand
AGAAACCAGGAACACCATGAGAAAACACATACCAACAGCAAAAAAATCATACTTGTCAATAATTATACTGAATGCAAATGGATTAAATGAACAACTCAAGAGATGGAGAATTGCAGACTGGATAAGAAAACATAACCCATCAATATACTATTTACAAGAGACACACTTTAGAGACAAAGACAAAAATAGAGTAAAAATTAAAGGTTGGAAAAATATATATCAAGCACATGGCAGTCAAAAAGGAGCAGGAGTGGCAATATTCATTTCTGATAAAATTGAGTTTAAGACAAAAAAAAAATAACATCATAAGAGACAAGGAAGGGCATTGATATAACGATTATCGGATCAATTGAACAAGATGACATAACCATAATAAATATATATGGGCCCAATTAAATAGCCCCAAAATCCATAAATCAAATTTTAATTGAAAGGAAAACTAGATGACTCCTCATTCATAGTAGGAAGCTTTAATACAACACTTTCAATGAAAGATTGAACAACTGGAAAGAAACTCAACAAAGATACAGAAGAACTAAACAATACAATCTGCCAATTTGACCTTGTAGACAACTATAGAGAACTTCATACAACAACAACACATCATACATTCTTTTCCAGTGCACATGGAACATTTTCCATGATAGGCCATATGGTAGGCCATAAAGCAAGCCTTAACATATTTGAAAATATTGAAATACCACAAAGCATCTTCTCAGATCACAATGCTATAAAATTAGAAATCAACAATAAGATCCTCAAGGAGAAAAGAGCAAACACATGGAAACTGAACAATCTCTCCTTAAAAACAACGATGATAGAAAAAATGAAATTAAAAAATTCCTTGATTCAAACAAGAATGCAACATACCAAAATCTCTGAGACACTGTAAAAACAATGGTCAGAGGCCAATTTATAGCCATAAGTGCAACCATGAAAAAAGGAGAAAGAGCCAAAGTCAACACATTAACCCAACTTTTCCAACAATTAGAAAACGAGAAGCAAAAATAAAAGCCCACTGTCACCAGAAGAAAGGAAATAAT
>NW_006922930.1:74649-75344 GCF_000298275.1 Orycteropus afer afer | reverse complement strand
TGAACAGGTCATAAAAAATTACCAACAAAAAAGACCAGACCCTGATGGTTTCATTGGATAATTCTACCAAAAGTTCAGAGAAGAACTGACACCAATGCTACTCAAACTATTCTAGAAGATAGAAAAGGATAGACTGCTCCCAAATTTATTTTATGAAATAAGCATAACCTTGACACAAAAAAACAGGCAAAGACATCACTCAAAAGGAAACTACAGATCAATATCCCTAATGAATATAGATGCAAAAACCCTCAACAAAATCCTAGCCAATAGACTCCAAACATACATTAAAAAAATAATACATTATGACCAAGTGGGATTCATACCAGGTATGCAAGGATGGTTTAACATTAGAAAAGCAATCAACATCCTCCAGTACATAAATAATACAAAGGAAAAGAACCACATGATCATATCAATTGAAGAAAAAAGGCATTTGATCAAATCCAACAACCATTCCTGATCAAAACTCAGCAAAATAGGAATAGAAGAAACAGTCTTCAATATACTAAAGAGCATGTCTGCAAAACTAACAGCCAACATTATTCTTAATTGAGAGAGACTGAAACCATTCCCCTTGTAAACAGGAACCAGACAATTATGCCCTCTATCACCACTTCTATTCAACACTGTATTGAAAGTCCTAGGCACAAGGCAGAGCAATAAAGTAAGAAATGGAAATCAAAGTTACCCAA
>NW_006922930.1:71753-74528 GCF_000298275.1 Orycteropus afer afer | reverse complement strand
AAGATCAACAACCAAAAATCAGTTGGATTCCTCTACATGTGCAAAGAGATTGCTGAAAAAGAAATAAAGAAATCAATACCACTTACAATACAATAGCTATCAAAATAAATAAATAAACATAACCTTGGGAATAAATCTTACCAGGGACACAAAAGACCTGTACAAAGAAAACTACAAAATGCTGCTTCAAGAATAAGGGATCTACATAAATGGAGGAATGTATTATGCTCATGGATAGGAAGAATGAAAATTGTGAAAATGTCAATACTACCCAAAACAATCTATACATTCAATGAAATCCCAATCCAGATCCCATCAACATTCTTTAAGGATATGGAAAAAAAAAAAAAAAATTGGAAAAGAAAGAGACCTTGGATAAGCAAAGTTCTATTGAAGAAGGGTGAAGTAAGAGATCTTAAACATCCAGATCTCAAGACATGCTGTTTATGAACCATAGTCAAAACTGCCTGGTATTGGTACAATGACAGACACATAGACCAGTGGAATAGAATTGAGAACCCAGATAGATCTATCAACCTATGGTCAGCTGATCTTTGACAAAGGGCTGAAATCCATTAAATGGGGAAGAAATTGTTTAACAAATGGTGCTGGCAAAACTGGATATCCATTTGCGGAAAAATAAAACAAGATCTGTACATCACACCATTTACAAAAACTAACTCCAGATGGATCAAAGACTTAAATGTGAGACCTACAACCATAAAGTTCCTCAAAGAAAAAAAAAAAAAATTGAGGCATATTTAGGGGTCCTTCTATATGGCATAAACAGGCTATCAAGCATCACCCCAAATGCACAAACAGCAGAGAATAAACTAGATGAGTGGGATCTTCTAAAAATTATATTTTTATATTGCTTCAAAAGACTTCTCCAAAAGAGCAAAATGAGAAGCTACTGATTGGGAAAAATATTCAGCAATGATATATCTGAAAAGGGACTTATCCCTAAAATTTACAGAAAACTCCAACATCTCAACACTAAAAAGACAAGCAATCCAGTTGAAAAATGGGCAGAAGACATGAATAGACACTTCAACAAAGAGGATATTCAGGCAGCCAACAAACATATGAAGGAATGTTCACAATCATTAGCCATTAGAGAGATTCAAATGAAGACAATAATGAGATACCATCTTGATCCAGTACTAATAGCAAAGTTCAACAAAACAGAAAATAACAAATGGTGGCGAGGAGGTGGAGAGATTAGAGCTCTCACACACTGCTGGTAGGACTGTAAAATAATATGGTCACTGTGGAAAGCAGTATGGTGATTCCTTACAAAGTTAGAATTTGAAATACCATTTGATCCAGCAATACCATTGTTAGGTATACAACCCAAAGAAGTGAAAGCCAGGATAAGAACAGACATAAGCACACCCATGTTTATTGCAGCACTATTTACAATAGCAAAAAGATGGAAACAGCCTACATGTCCATCAACAGAAGAATAGATAACCAAACTACAATACCTACACACAATGGAATACTATGCAACCCTAAAGCGTAATGTAGAATTTGCAAAACACCACATAATTTGGAGGAACTTATGCTGAGTGAAATAAGTCAATCACAGAAGGACAAATATTATATTAGTCTACTATTGTAAAAAGTCAAGGAAAGGTTTATATACAGAATGAAACTTGCTTTGTTGATTATTATGAATGGGAGAGGAGGGGAGAGAACATTGATAGATAGGTAGAGAAATCCTTGATTTGGATGAAAGGAAGGACAATGCACCAAATGTGAATGATCAACACAGTGGCATTGTGGAAGAGGAAGATATAAGAGGTACATGGGAGATACAGACAACAAAGATGAACCTTTTTGCACATACAGTAATGCATTTTCAATGATGGCAAACATTGTTCTATGGGTGGGTAGATGGGTGGACAGGCTCAATGATCAGGTATATCTAGGCAGGAGAGAGTGTGCCCATGGCCATGCACAAGGTTGGAAGACAATGTTTCTACAAACTTATCTGTATGTTTTGTAAGGATGTCCAAGTATACAATTAAGCTGACAAGGGGCAAGATTGTAGTGACTTCTTGGCCACAGCCAGCTACCCAGAGGAAACAAATAGTTGGATCTGTGGGCTCGGGACTATAGTCACAGGGAATATCAAGCTCAATTGGCATAACATACTACACAAAAACAATACTCTGCACACTACATTGGTGAATGTGACTGGGATATTAAAAGATTGCAAGCAGCCAGCTAGATGTAACAATGGGTCTCTCCTCATCCAGAGCAAAGAAGAATGAAGAATACCAAAGATGCATAGAAATAATTAGTCCAAGGGACTGTTAGACCATGCAATCCTCAGCCTATATGACCATGGGACCAGAAGAACCTGATGGTGCCTGGATACCACTGTCAACCACTCAGAGGGGGATATGTGTAGGTGTAGGAGATCCTGGATAGAGTGATGGACTAATGTGGAACAAAAGTCAAAATTATGAAAAAAAAAAAATAGGCTCACTGGTCTGATATGCCTGGTGAAACCCCTGAGTCTTTGGCTCCTAGCTACCCTTCAGGTCTGGATTTGAACTTCTGTGGCTTCCAGCCAATGAAAGACAGGCATATGGGCTGAACATTTAGATCAGGTATATACACTTGTTGGAGAGATCAATCATGGGAGAACAATAGGGCGGTGTACGCGTAGGTGTACATTCAGGGGGCAAGAGTGCACGGGAGGGAAGGAGAAAGGGAAGAAGTAACTATGGGGAGGAAGTGGGAAGAGAGCTGTTACATTGTAGG
>NW_006922930.1:65963-71368 GCF_000298275.1 Orycteropus afer afer | reverse complement strand
ATGGTGGGTCTTCTTCATTTTCACTGACTGTCTATTTTACCAAGTGTGATGTCCTCCTCCAGGGATTGGTCCCTCCTGATAAAATGTCCAGAGAATGTCTGCTTCTAAGGAGGATTCTGGCTGTACTTCTTCGAAGACAGATTCGTTCGTTCTCTGGCAGTCAATGGTGTATTCAATATTCTTCACCAAAACCATAATTAAAATGCGTCAAATCTTTTTCTATCTTTCTTATTCATTGTACAGCCTCTGAAAACATATGAGGTGATTGAAAATATTGCATCTTGAATCAGGCTCACCTTAGTTTCTTAAAGTAACAGCTTTATTTTTTAATAAATTGAAGCAGATTTGCCCAATGAAATATGTTATTTAATTTATTAATGTTTGTATCCATGGACAGATTGTGCATCAAAGAAAAATGAAATATCTGACAAATTCAATATTTTCTCTGTTTATCACAATGCTGTTTTCTGGCCAGTTTTGAAGACTTTTGTTTTCTTTATGTTGAGGTGTAATCCATATTGGAGATTATAGTCTTTGATTTTCATCATTATCTGAGGGTTGGTTGTCTAGATAAACAAAACTAGTAAAACTTATACATATATATGTAGAGAGAGAGGGAGAAAGAGAGAAAAATGTATCTCAGGGGAATGGCTCACACAATTGTAGAGGCATGCAAATATCAAGTCCATGGGTCACAAGTCAAGCTGAAGGATTTTCTTGACTCATGCAGCTGCATGGGCTGATAAATCCAAGATTGATAGGCAGTGTAGCAAACTTATGAGTTCTGCAGATGACAAATTCAGATCATCACTTAAAATAGTGGAATTTTGGCTCACAGGCTGTGACAGTAACAATTCCAAGGTCAGCAGGCAATATGGCAGGAAGGCCACTGGTTCAGCTACAAAAAAAAAAAAAAAACTGGGTGATGATAAGCTACATTTAGGATGCATATCCAAGATAAATTTCCAGAATTTTCCCAGGACATGCATATTTGTACTGGAAATAGATCATGCCTCTGAGGAAATTCCTTTTCAACTGATCGGCAGTTCATAACATATCTTATCATGGAATGACTACATCACAACTGCTTAAACCACTAAGAATCATGGTCCAGCCAATTTGACACACAACATCAACTATCACAATCAGTAAGTGATTCAAGTCCTCTTCACCTTCAGTATGCATGACTGTATCATTTGCATATCATAGGTATTAATGTTTCTTCCTCCAATCCTAATACCAGGATGTTCTTCATGCACTTCAGCTTCTCAGATCAGTTGCCCAGATTACTGATCTGAATAGGTATAATGACAGGATACAACGCTGACATACATCTCTCCTGATTTTAAACCACACAATTTCTCCTTGTTCTATTTGAATGACTGCCTTTTGTTCTATGTATACATTTTGAATTAGCACTATTAAGTATTCTGAAATTCCCAATCCTCTAAAATGTTAGCAATAAGCTATTATGATCTACACAGTCAGATACATATGTATAGTCCTTAAAACAAAGGTAAATATCTTTCTGGTGTTCTCTACTTTCAGCCAAGATTGATGTGACATCAACAATGATATTGACCTCTTCTGAATCTGGCTTGAATTTCTTGCTTTTAATTCAAATTTGTACTTGAATTGAGATAACACAACAGCCACAAATAGCAAAGATGAAGAAACTGAAGATTTTTGCACATACCACAGTTTGAAATTGATCAAACATTCAATAAAGGTGCTTTGATCATTATTGGTGATTGTAATGGAAAAGTTGAAAATGAAGAAGTATGATCAGTAGTTGCAAAATAATGACCTTGGTGATGGAAATGATGCCTAAGATTACATGACAGAATTTTGTAAGACAAATTACATTCATTGCAAACACTTTTTTTTGAAAAATAATAATAATTTTTTTTAAGTAACCATAAATAATGACTATGCTCGTGGACCTTGTCAGATGAAACACACAGTAATCAACTCAACCACATCTGTGGAAAGAGACAATGAACAAGCTCAATGTCATCAGAACAAGATATCAGAATAAGACTAGAGGATGTCTGTGGAAGAGACTATCAATTGCTCATATGCAAGTTTAAGTGGAAGCTGAAGAAACAAAAACAATCCACAAGAGCCACAGCACAATCTTAAATGTTCACCAGAATTTAGAGTTCCTCTCAAGAACACATTTGATGCATTGAATACTAATGACTGAAGACAAGATGAGTTGTGCAATAGCATCACAACATACAGGAAGAAACCAATAAGACATTTAAAATACAGGAAAGAAACAGAAGATGAAAATGGATATAGTAAGAGACTCCAAATCTTACTCTTGAACATAGAGTTGCTAAAGTAATTAGAAGAAATGATGGAGTAAAACAGCTGGAAAGAAGAGTTCAAAGGGCTACTAGAGTAGGCAAAGTAAATTATCACAACAAAATGTGTAAAGACCTGGACTGAGAAAACCAAAAACTGAGTAATATACTCATTGTTTCTTAAATTGAAATATCTGAAGACAAAAAACTTCAAGCCTTGAGTAGCAATATTGAAGGATTCTATGAACAAAATATTAAATGACACAGGAAGCAGCAAAAAAGAGATCAAGGAATCTACAAAGTCACTGTATTAATATGAATTGGTCAATGTTTAAACATTTCAGGAAGTAACATATGATCAAGAACCTGTGGTAATGAAGTTATAAGGTGATGGTGAACTAAGTCATTGTTGAAAAACAAGGTTCCAGGAATTGAGGGAATACCAATTGAGAGGTTTCAACAAATAGATGCAATGATGAAAGTGCTCACTTGCCTGTGACAAGTAATTTGGAAGATACCTACCTGGCCAACTGAGTGGAAGAAATACCTATTTTTGCCCTTCCCAAAGAAAAGTAATCCAACAGAATGAAAAAAATATTGAATATCATTAATATCACATTAAGTTAAATTCTAATAAAATTTTCCCTTAAAATAAATGCCAATAAAAGTCTTTTGAAGAGTAGGTTTTCCAGGTAGAAGAAACATGTTAAATTTATTAGGCCTATAAATCATAAAAAAACAAATATAAATTTTCTGTTGATATGTCCTTCAAAGAAAATTCATTTTCTTCTGCTTTGTTCTTCAAACAAATCCCATTGACTTAAATTTTCCCTAGTCACACATTCAGTGAATTGTATCCCCTCAAGTCTCCATGTCTCTTTTCACCTCATTTGGAGTCCATGATCTACGATACTGAAAAGTGAATCTTGGGCATGTTATTTCCTTTGCTTTTCTCTCCCTCCATAAGCCTTATAGATCATGATATTGAGCATCCTTGAATATATGCTTGAATAATAGCACTCTTTTATATTTCAATAAGACAAGAAAAATAATAAGAAATGAATGTCTCATCAAACTGATTGTGATAGTTAATATTGTGTGTCATCAATCTTGGCTGAAAATAGAGAACACAAGAAAGATATTTACCTGTGTTTTAATGACTATACAAATGTATTTGACTGTGTAGATCATAACAAATTATTGATAACATTTTAGAGAATGGAGAGTTCCAGATTCACCAATATACTCTGCCTTCCTTTTACCAAATGCCTTTTATTATTTCAAGGACTTCCTACCTACCATATTTCTCTCTGTAGAACTTTATTATTTTCCCACAATACTTGATCATGCCACTCACTTTCCAATATTAGTAATGTATTACATTTTGAAACAAGAGAAAAGGAACTCTCCCTTTGCCTTATATCTGCTTCTACCTCCACTTTCTTTTTTATTGCTCCTCTTCAGAAAACAAACTTCATTGGGTTTTCTTCTCCAAAACTCACCAAGAGTACTATTATTAATACTAGAACTATACATTGTTTTGTTCTCATATTTCTGTTATATTTCTTCTTATTTCTCTGTTAAAACAAAATTTCCTAAATTTGGAATTAGACCTTTTTTCTCTCCTCAATCCTCTAGGTGATTTCACCTAATAATACATATTTATATAATAGATATGTGTTTAATAACCTGTCCTTACAACACTAGAATTGTATGCCACCTAATTAACTACTTGACACACACATTTGACTATCTTGTGTGTTCAATTTTTTCATTATGAGAAATAGTTTTAATGTTCATTGAACCAAGGTTTTTGTTTTGGTGTCACAAGGTTGTGGTGCCCCACTCAGGCCATTAATGAAACTGGTTTCCTAAACTCACTTTTAAGTCAGTACCCTACTAAGCATTTTATTTTTAGTTAGGCTCCTTTGAAGAATTATCAATGAGCAGTCAGTTTCAAGAAACAGGAACTACAAGGCCAATCAGGAAGCTGTGTTTCAGGCTAAATTGTTATTATAAAACCACTACTCTGGTCCACTTTCCATGACATTGTTGATGGGGTGGCAAATAAGAGTCTCTGGAAGTTTTCTCATCTTCAGAACATTTTTGACTCCTAAGTTGAAATATCAACCAAATTCCCAAATCACATATTCAATAAACTCTAATTAATTCCTATCACTTGCTTAATATGGTTTTATTTTACCAATTGTTAAAATAGAAATTTGATTTCCGTATCCATCTCTACCAACAATAGCTGCTGCTTCCCTGTGTTCCTACTTCCAAGATATGTTGTAATACATAAAAAAAAAAATTCAAACCAAAATATCTACAGTTTTCTTTATTTCTCTATTTCCTGTACTCTATATCAAACTCATTGAAACCCCCTGCTGTCTAGTCAATTCAGACTCATACCAACACCCATCGAGTTTCCATGGTGGTAAATCTTTATGGAAGTAGAGTGCTCCATCTCCTTTCCCTGGAACAGCTGGTGGGTTTGAACCCCCTCCCAACCTTCTGGTTAGCAGTCAAATGCCTTAGGGACTGCATCACAAGAGCTCCATATTAAGCCCATAAGCATCATTATTTTCATAATGTCTGCTAAATTAGTGATATTTTGTCTATCTCTATTACTGCCATATGGTTCTGAGTTACATTCTTTTCCCTTCTAGGCATTTAAAATGGCTCAAAATCCTTGCTAATCAGATCAGCAGAATTGGCAGTCATCTCCTGGATATGTAGACTGTCCTGTCGGAAATGTAGAATTTCAAGTCACACCCACAACCTAATAGACATCTGTATTTAACAAGATCCCTAGTTGGTTTTTGTAACCATTAAAGTTGGTTTAAAGAAGCCCTTATCCTAATGATCTGAACCTTTCTGAACTGATTTATTAGATAAGTTCTTGTCCTTTTTTTTTTTTTTTTTTTTCCTTTCTATTTCCTTAAATCACCATTCTCTCTGTTTTTCCTTGACTTAGGATCTTTGCAGTTGTTGCATTCACTGTCCTTGATCCTTTTCTCTGATTATCAGTTGATGGCTCTTTCTTGACTTTAAGTTTTCTGGTTAAGTGTTACTTCCTGAATGTGTTGGGGAAAA
>NW_006922930.1:64752-65692 GCF_000298275.1 Orycteropus afer afer | reverse complement strand
TCCAACTCAAAGCTAACCTATAAGACAGAGTAGAACCACTGCAATCTATACAGAAGAAGTCTACTGCATCTTTTCACTCACAGAGCTGGGGGGTCCAATTGCAGACTTTTAGGTTAGCAGCTGAACTCTTACTCATTGTACCACCAGGCTCCTTGAGTGTGTTAGGAGACATGTTTTAATCAGTCATGATTCTTTAAGTCTTGTATCAACTTTTGTTCCAGACATAATTTTTAATAAACATTAATACGTGGTTTGACTGAAAGACATAATAAAAGTTTCCTCATATCTATTTAGGAAATATCATTGTAGCTTTAGTTTACGGTCTGTGTGTATCAGAAAGACTCTTAAAATATTAACACAGTAAAAATCTGAACAACCTGTTTAAAAACAAATTAACTGTAGTGAAATTTACCTACAGATATTATTTGTCCAGTTTTGTTTGGCGTGAGCATCACTAATTCTGCTTAATTTAATCTTTAATTGTGTTGTCTTGTCTTCTAACTTTCCATTATTTCCTGTTTTGTTTTTTTTCTTTCTGTGAGAAATTTTCAGCAAATTATCTAAAAATAATTTTCTTATTCAGCTGTCAATTACAATTTTATGGTCCCAATGAATGATTTTTTTTACAGCACTGGATATGAATTTTCCAAAATTCTAACGTTTGCTTAAAAGCTCAAATTTTACGTTGTTTTCTTTGAAGTGTCAAGTTCACTTAGTTCAATTTTGCGACAATATCTGCCATTATTCACCCCATAATTACCATAGTTTATCTCTTTCATTCTTTCAAGTAAAAATTGTTCATTTGTAAAAGTGACTAGTTTAGTTTGCAAACCAATCACTGAGGTGCTTTTATTTTACTTAGGGCAACATTGTGTTTTGACATGTGGTGAAAGTACCTTATGCATACTTTACAATTTTTTACACATAGTATTAAAAATTG
>NW_006922930.1:62407-64532 GCF_000298275.1 Orycteropus afer afer | reverse complement strand
CTAGTAGATTTGGAGCTACTGTTCTGACTCATTTTAAGCCATCAGCCATTTTATTTACCATTGCATTTGCAATATTATTGCAAACATCAGCATAGTCAAAAAGCAAATTAATTCTACCACATATTATGAAAATATTTTTGACTATAGATTCCGTCAAAAAATTATGTGATCTCCCTACAAGATGTTTATATTTGTAATTTCCATTTCCTGTAATGCTCTCTGGAATCAATATCCCAGCAAAGCTCTTATTCAATCATTCCTATAAGAATTCCTCTTGTCAAGGTCAATACAGTGTCAAACTTAATGCCAACTCTTGTTCCTAATCTAGCTTCCCTTCTGTCTCTCTCTCTATATATATTTTATTTGACTTTTGATGCTTCACAGACTCCTGGCTTTTCTCTCAACTTATTCTGTGTCTCAGGGATCCAGCTGCAGGGATCCAGGTGAGGAGAGAGAACTCAGGTATGCCCAAAGCAGCAGTGTGTGAGAGTAGGAGAAAGGGGATTAAAAGGTCTAAGAACCAGGAGTGAGCCCATGTGAAGAGAGAAACCTCCCTGAGAGCCAACACCTAGAATCCAGACTTCTAGCCCCCAGAAGATATCTTACTAGCCCCAAGGACACTCCACATCTGGATGACTGAAAAGGTGTGACATTCCCCTTGTTACTCTTATACTCCACACTTGCTTGGTGAACAGATGATTTGCCATCCCCCACTCCCACCCACCTTCTGGGCTCGCAGGAACTCCATCGTACTCTGTGTGCTTGGACAGAGCCTGGGTGTCCTGCCCTGCCCTCACTGGATTTTTTATTTTCCTCTTTCTTTTTTCTGGTTTTTAGTTTGCTTGCTTTTGTGTGATTTGAAACTACTAATATTATTAATATTTCTGATCTTTTTCAGCTTTTTTCTTTTCCCTGTTCCTGGTTGCAATTTTTTTTTTTTCTTCTTTTTTCTCGTAGTTAACCCCATTCCTTGTTTTCTCTTTGCATTTTTCCCATTTTTTCTTCATTATTCTCCTCTGACTTTTTTTCTTGTTGCCTTATCCCCAGATATTGCAGGTTTTCTTTTTTTTTCCCACTGACCTTCTTGTTTGTCCGGAGGGTGCAGCCATTTTGATTGTTTACTTGTGGCAGCCATTTTGGATATTTAAAGTGACCGAGGGTGCAGCCATTTTGAATGTTTATAAGCGGTGGCCATTTTGAATACTTAAAGTAACCATGGGTGCAGCCATTTTTAATATTTACAACTGGCAACCATTTTGGATTTTAAAGTGATAACATTCTCAATCAGATTCCAGGGACCTAAAAACAGGCAGTGAGGTGGGAAGCAGGGAAAGGACAAAAAAGGTAAAGGGGACTGGAACAGATCAAGGAGTCAGCCACATGGACACAGGTGAAGACAGGAAACCTAGGCCACACCTCACAAGGAGAGGGTTAGGAAGGCAGGGAGAGGACAGAAAAGGCAAAGGGGACTGGAACAGATTGAGGAGTTAGCCGCAGAGATCCAGGTAAGGATGGTAGGAGAGGTTTCCAACAGCTAAGGGAGACAAACTTGTCTGTCGGTTTGTCCTACTATGGTGACATGTTGCTGTGAGTCTTCAGGCTGTGCCACTGGTGTTTCAAACCCAGTGGGGTACACCTATTGCACAGGTATCAGCCTGGCTTGCAGACTGAGACAGACTAGGAAGAGGGAGGAGGCTATCTACTTCTCAAAAATTGGCCAGGGAAATTGTATGAATAGCAGAGAAACACTGTATGATACATTACTGTGCAAATTTATGAATAGTTCAGAAACATTGTCCAATACAGAGGAGGAAGATGAGTCAATTCGCTTACAAAGGTCTCAAAGTAAGACGGGGAAAGAGCTGTATTATCAGAGTAAAATCAGCCTTACTCATATGGATAAGGTAAAACTTTCGAGACCTCTATTTGCTGATGTGGCACCACTCAAATTGAGGAGAAACAACTGCAAATATCAATTAATAATCAAGAACATCACTCATGAAAAAAGCAAGAGGTAATTCAAAAGACACCAAAAGAAGAGAAGACCAAAATGGATGACAGAAGAGACTCTGAAACTTGCCCTTGAGCAGAGAGTAGCTAAAACAAATGGAAGAAATGACAAGAT
>NW_006922930.1:43455-46578 GCF_000298275.1 Orycteropus afer afer | reverse complement strand
TGTTTCTTTTCCTCTTTTCTTCCCTTTTTTTATTCATGTTTCATTTTCATTTTTAAGTATTTATTTGAATATTTTGTCTCATTTATTGGCTCTCATCTTTTCTTTCTTTTTTCCTTCTCTTTTTGGTAATTGTTAATGTGTGTTTGTGTGGTATGTTTTTTGTCCTATTGTTTTTATTTTTTTGATAGTTTTTTGATTATTGTTTTTGTCTAAATGAGTCGGAGACAGCAACCTTGCCCATATGACCCAACCACACCCACACCTCCTGCAACTCCACTTACTGAGTGAGAGCCACCACTTCCTTCTGGACCAAATGGCCAATGATACATTACCACCAATAAGAGCCAGACTCACCCTTAGCTGCTCTTAAAAAACAATTAACAGACCTGTATAGCAACTCTCATTCTCTATCACACTCACCAGGAGACAGGTGGTGAATGCATAAGTGCTGCCAACTAGTGGATAGAAGAGTACAGTACCCTGCTTACTCAGACACATCTAAACAAAACAAAGAAAATGAAAATCTTGGGTGAAGCACCAAATAAATATAGATATAACAAAGTCAGAATGTCTCCAAGACAACAGATCATCACAGTCCACACAAAGAAGCAGTAGAAAGAGGGAGGAGGATATAGACCCAGAACACATCCCTGAGGAAGAAGCAGTATTGGAACTTCCTGATAAGGAATTCAAAAGAGTTTTATTTAGATACTTTTAGCATATTGAGAGACAGATCAAGAGAAACAGTGACAAAATTAAGGAAAACACAGACAATAATACCCTAGAAGAATTTTGGAAGAAAATACAAGAACAAAATGGCAAATAAATTAAACTTTAGAAATGATACAAAATCTAAAGATAGAAATCCAGAAGATTAACCCTAAACTTTCAGAAATAGAAAACACATTGAAAGGGCAAAAGATAGAAGCCAATCAATGGAAGACATAAGTAATAAGATTGAAGACAAATACCTGAATATTTCTTTGGAAAGGGATCAATCAGAAAAATATCAAAACAAAATGAAGAAGGCTTAAGGTTCATTTAGGATACTATCAAAAAAATAACCTGTGTATAATCAGAATTCTAAGACAGGAAGAGAAAAAGAAAACCATAGAGAAAATTGTCCAAGATTTGTTGGAACAGAATTTCCCTGATATGATGAAAGATGAGACTCTATCTATTCAGGAAGTCTCACGAACCCCAAACAGAATAGACCCCAAAAGAAAATCACGAAGACATATCATCACCAAACTAAAAAAAAAAAAAAAAAAAGACAATGGAAGAATACTGAAAGCAACAGGAGAAAAACAAAAAATTACCCAAGAAGGGCAACCAATAAGACTTAGCTGTGATTTCTCAGAGAAACCACACAAGTGAGAATGCAATGAGATAGTATATGTAAGACACTGAAAGAGAAAACTTTCCAACCAAGAATTATATACTTATGAAAACTGTCCCTCAAATATGATGGTAAAAATAGGAAATTTCCAAATAAGCAGAAATTAAGGGAATTTGTAAAAACCAGACCAACCTTGCAAGTGATACTTAAGGGAGTCCTTTGAAACAACAACCAACCATTAATATACATGATGACATAACCCAGGAACCAACTCAGTTATGAAAATATTCAAAGTAAAATAAGCTTACGGCATTGTAAACAGGGAACCAGAGACATAAATTGGCAAATGAGGACAACTACAAATCAAAAATAGGGAAAAATACTGTAGTTACAGAACTTCTAAATGATGAGGAAGTCAAGAGAGTTCCAAGGTAGAATGGGCTGTTCTAAACTCAGGGAGAAAATGATAAATCACAGGGTAACCCCAAATAAAAATGATAAACATTCACATCACAATGAAAAAGAGGACAAGCAAGTACTAAAACATCAGCAACGAAAGAAATGATAACATGATTCATGAACAAAATGAGCTCAGCACAGAAAATGGAACAAAGAAACCAGGAACACCACAAAAAAAAAAAAAAACACATACCAAAATGGCAACAACAAATTCATACTTGTCAATAATGACACTGAATGTTAATGGATTAAATTAAATGCACCACACAAAGATGTAGAGTTGTAGACTGGATGAGAAATCATACCCATCAAAATTCTATCTACAAGAGATGCACATTAGAGACAATGACAAAGGTAGACTAAATATCAAATGTTGGAAAAAACATATATCAAGCAAATGGAAAGTAAAGAAGAGCAGGAGTGGCAATATTTATTTCTGATCAAATGGACTTTAAGACAAAAAACACCAGAAGGAACAAGAAAAACCACAACCAACTCACTGCTTTCAAGTCTGTTCTACTCATAGAGGTGATCCCTCCTTGGGTTTCCAAAACAGTATTACTACAGAAGTAGGTTGACCAATATTCCTTCCAAGGAGTGGCTGGTGGGTTTGAACTGCCAGCCTTCTGGTTATTAGTCAGATGGCTTAGGTTCTATGCCAAAAGAGCTCCCTAAGAGACAAGGAAGGACATTATATAATGATTAAAGGATCAATAGTATAGGAAGATACAACCATAATAAACATCTATGGACCCATTGAAAGAGCCCCGAAATACATAAATCAGACTTTAATGGAATTGGAAAGAAAAATGGATGACTCCACAATCATAGTAGATGACTTTAATACACCACTTTCAATGACAGATAGAACAACTGGAAAGAAACTCAACAAACACCCAGAAGAATTATACAATACAATCCACCAACTTGACCTATAGACATCTACAGAGCAAGTCACCCAACAACAGCACAATACAAATTTGTTTCCAGTGAACATGAAACATTCTCCATGATAGACAATAAGTTAGGCCATAAAGCAAGCCGTAATAAATTTAAAAACCTTGAAATATTGAAATGAATCTTCTCAGATCACAAGGCTATAAAGTTAGTAGTCTTCAATAGGAAAATCAACAGAAAAAGAGAAAACGCATGGAAACTGAACAACACCCTCCTTAAGAATCAATGGGTAATAAAATAATTTTTTTAAAAAAATAAAAAATCCCTTGAATCAAATGAGAATGAAAACACAACATATCAAAATCTTCAGTAAACAGCAAAAACAGTGATCAGAAGCCAATTTATAGCAATAAATGCACAAATCAGAA
>NW_006922930.1:40221-42174 GCF_000298275.1 Orycteropus afer afer | reverse complement strand
AAAATACTTGGGAATAAATCTTACCAGGGACACAAAAGACCTGTACAAAGAAAACTACAAAAGACTGCTTCAAGAAACCACAAGAAATCTACATAAATGGAAGAACATATCATACTCGTGGATAGGAAGATTGAACATTGTGAAAATGTCAATTCTATCCAAATCAGTCTATACATTTAATGTAATCCCACTCTGATCCCATCAACATTTTTTAAAGATATAAAAAAAACAATCACTAACTTTATATAGAAAGGAAAGAGACCTCAAATAAGCAAAACACTACTGAAGAAGAAGAACAAAGCAGGAGGTCTCACACTCCTGGATTTTAAAACCTACTATGCAACCACAGTAGTCAGAGATGCCTGGTATTGGTACAAGGACAGACACATAGACCAATGGAATAGAATTGAGAACCCAGAAATAGATCCATCAACTATGGTCAGCTGATCTCTGACAAAGGGCCAAAATCCATCCAATAAGGAAGAAATAGTGCTAGTAAAACTGAATATCCATTTTCAGAAAAAGGAAACAAGATCTGTACCTCACACCATACACAGAAACTAACTCCAGATGGATCAAAAACTTAAATGTGAAACTTAAAACCATAGAGTTCCTCAAGCAAAAACTAAGAGCAAACTTGGGGGCCCTAATATATGGCATAAATAGACTATCAAGTGTAATTAAAAATGCACAAACAACAGAAGATAAACTAGATGAATGGGACCTTCTGAAAATTAATTTTTTATGTGCTTATCCAAAAGAGTAAAATAAGAACATACAGATTGAGAAAAAACATATTTGGCAATGATATATCTGACAAGGGACTTATCTCTAGAATTTATAGAAAATTCTAAAACCTTCACAAAAAAAGGCAAGTAATACAATTAAAAATGGGCAGAAGACATGAATAAACACTTCACCCAAGAGGATATTCAGCTGGGAAAAAAACTTATGAAGAAATGTTTATGATCATTAGCCATTGTTGTTGTTGTTATGTGCCCTCAAGTCAGACCCGACTCATAGTGACCCCTCCATGGGTTTCTGAGGCAGTATCACTAAGGAAGTAGGTTGCCAAACCTTACTTCCGTGGAGTGGCTGGTGGGTTTGAACCGCCAGCCTTCTGTTTAATAGTCAAGTGCCTTGGGAGATGCAAATCAAAACAAAAATGAGATACCATCTTGTCCCAGCGCTAACAGCAAGGTTCAACAAGACTGAAAATAACAAATGCTGACAAGGATGTGGGGAGATTGGGACTCTCATACACTGGATGGAACTGTCAAATGATACAACCACTGTGGAAATCAGTATGGGTATTCCTTAGAAAGTGGGAATTAGAAATACCATTTGACCCAGCCATTCCATTACTCGGTATATATCGTAAAGAAGTGAGAGCCAGGACAAGAACAGTTATGTGCACACTCATGTTCATTGCAGCACTGTTTACAATAGCAAAAAAAAGAAAAAAAGAAACAACCTAGGTGCCCATCAACAGAAGAATGAATAACCATATATACACACAATGGAATACCATGCAACCCTAAAGAATAATGTAGAATCTGCAAAACACAACATACCATAGTTGAACTTGGAGGACATTATGCTGAGTGAAATATGTCAATCATGGAAGGAAAAATATTGTATTAGTCTGTTATTGTAAAAAGTCAAGGAAAAGTTTATATATGGAAGCAAGTTTTATTTGTTGGTTATCAGGGGTTTGAGGGGCCAGAAGGGAACACTCCTAGATAGGTAGGGACAATTACTGATTTGGGTGAAGGGAAGGGTAATGTACCAAATATGCGTGATCAACACATTGGTTTTGAGGAAGATAAAGATATACAGAGGTACATGGAGGTACAGAAAACAAAGATGAACCCTTTTGCACATGTAGTACTATGATGTCAGTGATGGAAAACATTGATCTACAGGTGGATAGATGGTTGGACAGATTGAACA
>NW_006922930.1:31646-39512 GCF_000298275.1 Orycteropus afer afer | reverse complement strand
AAAGAAGATGGAAGGAATACACAGGGTTACTATATTAAAAAGAATTGATGTTCAGCCATTTTAGGAGGTAGAATATGATTGAGCTCTAATAAGTATTGAAGAAAGAGGTACAAACTGCACTGAAGATATCGGTGACAAATCAAGGCTCCAAGAATTGGCAAATACCAATAAGATATTTTAAAAAACAGACGCAACTCTGGAAGTGCTCACTCATCTATGCCAAGAAATTTAGAAGAGTTACATGGCCAACCACCTGGAAGAGATCCATATTTGTGCCCATTCCAAAGAAAGGTGGTCCAACAGAATGTGGAAATTATTGTACAATACCATTAATATAGTTCTCAAGTATTTTTTTTTTGAAGATTTCAAAAAGTTACATTAGTGTATCGACAGAGAATTGCCAGAAATTCAACCCAGATTTAGAAGTGGAAGTAGAATGAGGGATAGTATTGCTGATATATGTATCTTAGATGAAAGCAGAGAATACCAGAAAGTTATATGCCTGTGATTTATTGACTATGCAAAGGCATTTGACTTTGTGGATTATACAAATTATGGGTAACCGGGAAATATTGGAATTGCAGTACACGTAATCATATTTATGCAGAACCTGTGCATAGATCAATGGATAGTTGTTTAAAAAGAACAAGTGGATACTCCATGGTTTAAAATCAGGAAAATATGCATCAGGGTTGTGTCCTGTCACCACATTTTTTAATCTGTATGTTGATCAAATGATCCAAGAAGATGGAATATATGAAGAAGAATGTGGTATCAGAATTGGAGGAAGCCTCAATAATAGCCTGCCATACATAACACAACCCTGCTTTCTGAAAGCAAAGAAGGCTTGAGCACTTACTGATGAAAGTCAAAGAACGTAGCCCTCAGCATGAATTACTCCTCTACATAAAGACAAAAATCTTCATATTTGAGCAAATAAGCAACATCATGATAAACAGAAAATGTTGCAGTTGACAAGTGTTTCATTTTATTGGATCCAAAATCAACACTCATGGAAACAACAGTCAGAAATCAAACAACAATTGCATTGGGCAAATCTGCTGCAAAAGACCTTTTGAAAGTGTTAAAAGGCAAATATGTCACTTTGAAGGCTAAGTAAGATGCACCTAACCCAAGCCATGATATGTCAATTACCTTATATGCATATGAAAGCTGGCTAATGAATAAGGAAGATTAAAGAAGTATTGATGCCTTTGAATTATGGTGATGAAGTTGGAAACAACTCTACAGCAGTGAGTTTGCTTTTTGGTACTGCCAGAAGAACAAACAAATCTGTCCTGGAGGAAGTTCAGCCAGAATGCTCCTTGAGAAGCGAGAACAGCCAGACTTCAACTCATGTACTTTGGTTATGTGGTCAGAAGGGACCTTACTCTTGAGTAAGATACTGTGCTTGGTAAAGTAAAGCATCAGTGGAAAAAGGGAATATCCTCAATAAAATGGATTGACACAGTGGCTGTGATGACGGGCTCATGTACAGCAAGGATTGTAAGGATGGCACAGGACTTGGCAGTGTTTCGTTTTGTCGTATATATGATCACTATGAGTCAGAGGCGATTCAACAGCACCTAACAACACAAGCAACACATGTGTGTGTAAGTCTTTACTGATAGCAGGCTACTTCTTTTCACACTTCCTTCACTACAAATACCCCTATTATTTATCTATATCCAGTACGATATCAGTTTTGTAGTTGCTCCAATTTAGCAATTCATTCCAATGTCATTTGAGTACTTATGATTCCCTTGCCTGGAATGCTCGTCTATAGATGTTCACATCTCTTACAGTAACATTCACACTTTATTTAGTTCTAAGGTATCCCCTGGGAGTTCTAGTAGTGTAGTGCCTAAGGCATTTGACTGCTAAGCAAAAGGCTAGCAGTTCAAACCCAGAGACCACTCCTCGGAAAGAAGATTGGGCAATTTACTCTGGTAGCGATGCTGCCTCAGAAATCCAAGGGGGGTATTGCTATGAGTAAGCTCTGACTCTAAGGTAGTGAGTTTGGTTTCTTTGGTAAGGAATTCCATTGCAAAAGAAACCTTATGTTTTCACCGTAACATAGTGTTCACACTAACATACAGTTTAGCCTTAATTATTCTCCATTTTATGGGTCTGTTTTTTTGCTGTTATGTGCCATCCAGTCATCTCTTACTTAGAGTGATATTACCTTGGGTTTCTAAGGCACTATCTCTATGGAAGTAGATTGCCCTACCTTCCTTCCGAGGAATGGCTGGTGGGTTTGAACCACCAGCCTTCTGGTTAGAAGTCAAATGCCTTAGGCACTATGCCACCAGAACTCCTTTTATGTGTCTAGTCCATTAGAATGTAAATTCACTGGCACAGAGATGTTTTATCTGTTTATGATTATGTCCTCAGTGCCTTGAATAGGGATGATAACAAAGCAGCTGCTTGGTAAGTCTTTGTAAACGTTGCTATTAAGTGTTGTTGAGTTGACTCTAACACATAGCACGTTTAAGTATAACAAAGCAAAATGTTGCCCTGTCCTGGACCATGCTCACCATCTTTTATATATCTGAGTCCATTGTTGCAAACCCGATGCCAGTCTATCTCTTCAAGTCTTCCACCTTTTCACTGACTTAACCAAGCTTGATGTCCTTTTCTGATAATTAATTTCTTCTGGTGACATGTTGAATGTAAGGGAAATAAAGTTTAGCCATCCTGCTTTCTAAGGAACATTCTGGGTGTATTCCCTCTAAGACTGATTTGTTCACTCTTTTAGCATTCTACAGGACATTCAATATTCTTTACCAACACCATAACTCAAATGCATCAATTCATCTTTGGTATTCAACTTTCATTGTTGAACTTTTACATGAGTAAGAGGCTATTGAAAATACCATGGCTTGAGTCATGTCAGGCACACCTTAGTCATCAAAGTGGTATCTTTTCTCTTAAGATTTTAAAAGGTCATTTGCCAGATATATTCCCAGTACAATATGCTATTTGTTTCCTTCACTGCTGCTTCCACAGGTGTTTATTTAAATAGAATAAACTCCTTGGCAACTTCAATTTCTTCACCATCTATCATGACATTGTTTATGGGTCCAGTTTGAGAGTTTTTGTTTTCTTCATAAAACTATTTATGTTTTTGTTTTTTAACTCAGTTCCTGACTTTATTAATTTTATTTATTTATTTTTGGAACATTTTATTCTGCTTTAAATGAAAGTTTGCACAGCACATTCATTTCCATTCAATAATTCATACAAAATTATTGTTACATGGAACGCAATCTCTGCAATGTGTCAGTATTCTCCTATTTCTACTTTCCTTTTCCTATTATTCTGGTTTCCCTATCCCTCCCTGCTTTCTCTCGCTCTCTCTTTTTTTTTTTTTTTATTTATTTTGGACAAGTGTTGCCTCTTTGGTCTCATGTACTTGCTTGTTCTAAGAAGCACCTTCCACAAGAATCTTGCTTAAGGCATTTGACTGCTAACCAGAAGGCTGGTAGTTCAAACCCACCAGCCACTACTCTGAAGGAAGATTGGACAATTTACTTCAGTATTGATACTGCCTCGGAAACCCAAGGAAGGGTTGCTATGAGTCAGATCCTACTAGACTGTAGAGAGTTTTTTTCTTTTTTTTTCTTTTTTTGTCTATCATTTGATGTACAGGTGACCTCTAGGTGTGGCTTCAATTTCAAGTTGAAAAGTGAATTAGGGGGTAATGTCTCTGGAGTTCCTCCAGCCTCTATCAGGCGAGCAGGTCTGGTCTTCTTTTATGAATATGAGTCTTGTTCTACATTTCTCTCCCATTCTAATTTTAACCTTATTTGGGTCACTGTTCAGAATGGTCAACAATGGTATCCAGGCACCATCTAGTTCTGGTCTCAGGCTAGGGGAGACTATAGTTCCTGTGAGCCATTAGTCTCGTGGACTAATTGCTTCCTCGAGTCTTGGGCTTTCTTCACTTTCCTTTGCTCTGAACAGGAAGAGGTCAATAGTTATGTGTTAGAAGGCCACTCAAAAATGTTTAAGACCCCATGTGCGAGTCATTAAACTAGGATGTAAAATATTATATTTATGTTCTATTTATGCCAATTGATCTAGACTATGATCCTTAGCCTTCAATCATGTAGTTCAGTCCTGCCAGGTATTTGGTTACATCTAAGAAGTATCCATAACTGTGCCACCTATGTAGTCTAGGTGAATGTGCAGCACATTCGAATATGTATGGAGAAAAATCTCAAACCATATCTGTATATGCACATGGATATAATTCTGTATGACCTACACCCCTGTTTAGCATGCATATCTATTTAGGTAACCACTCACAAACCATTGTTTATTACTGCTCTTGCAGGACTGTATATATTACAGTATTTACCATCATTGTCCTTTATTCTTATTTACTCAGTGTCTTCCTTTGCATTGGACTCCGTGCTCACTTGCGTCACACTGTGTATTGCTTTTCTCTTAACCAGAATATACATGTGCCTACTATTTAGTCAGGGATCCTCCTTTCCTCCTTACTTCATCTCAGAAAATTTTCAAAGAAAGTTTCTTTCAGTATAAACCTATTCTTGACTTTTTATAATAGTGGTCCCACGATATTTTTCCTTTTGTAATTGACTTATTCACTCAGCAGAATGTCTCCAGATTAATCCATGTGGTGAGATGTTTCTTGGATTCTTCATTTTTCTTTATCAGTGTGTAATATTTCATTGTATGTGTATATCACAACTTGTTTATCTAGTCATTCATTGATGGACATTTACATTTTTTTCATTTTTTTGTTATTGTCAATAAAGCTACAATGAACACGGTCTTGTGCACGTCTATTTGTGTCACAGAATTATTTCCCTAGTATACATACCTATAAGTGGGATTGCTGGATCATAGTATTTTTATATTTTTAGCTTTTTAAGGAACAACCACATTTTTTCATTAGTGGTATTATACCATTTTACAGTCTTACCAGCACTGTGTAAGAGTTCCAATCTCCCCAAGGCCTTGCAGGCATTTGTTAATTTCTAGTTTTTCTTTTTCTTTTTCTTTTTTTTTTTAATCAATACAATTATTGCCAGTGTGAGATGGCATCTCATTTAGTTTAGATTTGCATCTTTCTAATGGTTAATGACCACAAATATCTCTGTATATGATTGTTAGCCACTTAAATGTATTTAGGTATTTGGTGAAGTGTCTGTTCATGTCCTTTGCCTGTTTTTTTAAGTGGATTGTTTGTCCTTTTGTTGTTGAGGTGTTGGAGTTTTTTTTAAATTTTAGAGATTAGGTCATTGTCAAATATGTAATTCCCAATCTTTTTTTGTTTCCCAGTCTGGAATTCACTTTTATTATTTTGGTATAATCATATGATTAGCATAAGTATTACATTTTCAGGAGGTCCTAGTTTATCTTCTGTTCTGAATTTTTAGCTATTTTTTATATTTTGTTTAAATCATAGATTAAGTTTTGGTATGTTGTGTTTTTATTCTCATTTGACCCCAGAAATGTTTTATTTTATTTTATTTTCAATTTCTGTCCCCCAGTCATTTTCTTTTATTGTGATTTGGGTGACAATTTACAAAGCAAATTCATTTTCCATACAATAGTTCATACACATTTTGTTTCATGACATTGACTGAATTCCCCATAATATAATAGCTCCCTTCCCTCTTCCTCCTGGTGGTTACCCTTTCCCTGTCTCCTTTCTTATGCATTTCAGCCCTCTGAGCTTTCTCTGTGTGCTAATACTACCCTGCTGGTCTCCCATGGTTGACTGTTCTAAGCAGTGTACCTATCTGGTGTAAATTTGCACCTCAAACTCCTGTCTGTTGTTTGGCTGGAATCGATGGGAATTAATTCAATTCTAGGACTGAAAGGTGACTAGCCATCATAGTCTCAGGTATTTCAACAATCTCTATCAGACCAGTAAGCCTGGTCTTTTTTATGATTCTAGAGAATGATTCATGTGTGTGGTAGTTAATATTGTACGTCAATCTGGCTGGGCCTGGGTAAGTGGCTGGCCAGCTGGATATTATTTTACCCCATGGTGAGATTGGTAATTACCTCTATGGTGGAATCTATTAGAGCAGCTGGATAGCTGCTTTAGGGATGTGGGCTGCTTCCAATAGATAAGAAACAACTTTGAGGAAAGTCTCCAGATGATGGCATGCTTGAACCCTGCATGTAGACAAGTTGTTGTTTGGCAGACTGCCATATTGTCCTACTGATGTTGGGGCTTTTAATGGACTTGAATTAATGGCCTGTCATGTGGTTTGGTAATATCGAGATTGTGCCTTTTCACTTGTCGACCTTGGTTTGGTCAGCCTCAGCAGATAGCAGCTGGCTGAGTGAAGAGATGCCTCTAGCTTCAGTGGGCTGCAAGCAAGGTGCCTTCACTCAGCCCCTAGACCCTGGCACCTGGAACTTAGTCTTTTAACCTCCAAAATTGTAAAAGAATTAACTCTTGTGTATTAAAGCCATTCTGTTTATGGTATGTTCCTAGTGCCTGTCAGATGGGCACTGTTGTTGTTGTTGTTGTTACATGCCCTTGAGTTGGACCTGACTCATAGTGACTCCTCCTTGGGTTTCCAAGGCAGTATCACTATGGAAGTAGATTGCCCCATCTTTCTTCCAAGGAGTGGCTGGTTGGTTTGAACCACCAGCCTTTTGATTAGCAGTCAAGTGCCTTAGGCACTATGCTTCCAGAGCTCCTAGAGTGGCACTAGGTAATCAAAATAGAATATGGTACCAAGAGAGTGGGATTCTGCTCTGACAGATATCTAAAATGTGGAAACAGGTATGGAGCGCATCCTTGACCTGAGATCCCTGCATTGAGACACCAGCAGAGACACACCAGCAGAATGACACAGGCAGAGAAACTGGCATGAAAGATGGCAGTAGCAGAGCCCAGAGATTGCATAAGACAATGACAGCTTGACCAGCCCATGGAGGAGAAAGCTGGATGCCACTGGGTAAGTGGCTTCCTGGAATAGTGGGTTGCCTTTGGCATTAAATGGTAGAAGAGATCAGCATGAGATGGAGTAGCAGGCTATCCAGTCAATGGGGCAAGAAAGCTAAGTGTCCTTTGGACAGGAATATTCCTGGTGGAGTGACTTGCTCTTGTGCACTAATTGGCAGAAGCTGAGAGATCAAGGAAATTGGAAGCAGAGACACTTCAGCCTCAAGGGTAGGACCATGGATGTAGGGGATAGAACAAACACAGCCTCCTAGGTTTCAAAGAGTCAGACCTTCAGCAACTTGGTTCTGAAGTGTGGGGCTGCTTGTTCATGTGGGCTAGTGGAATAGAGCCACAGCCACTGCCCATGAGTGAGGAAGCATGGCTGTCATGCCCAGGAGGTAGAGGAATGGGGCCTGCCAGGCCAGGGAGTGAGGTCACTACTCAGAGGAACCAGGACTGGAGCCACCCACTGAAGGAGATCTGTACAGATGCCACACAATGAAGATCTGTTGACAAGAGGTAGAATTGTGGTAATCAAATTGTATGTCATCTTTGCTGGGCCTGGTTGAGTGCCTGGGCAGCTGAATATTGCTATTCCTCATGCTGAGATTGGTAATTAAGTCCATGGGGCAGTCTACTGGAGCAGCTGAGTAGCTGCTTTAGGTATGTGAGCTGCTTCCAGTATATAAGAAGCAATTTTGAAGAAGGTTTCCGGACGACGCCATGCTTGAACCCTGCATGTAGCCAAATTGTTGTTCAGCAACCTGCCATGTTGCCCTACTGATGTTGGGACTCTTAAGGGACTTGGTTTAATGGCCTGCTGTGTGGTTTGGATTTATCAGGATTGTGTCTTTTTATTGGACAACCTTGAGTTTGTCAGTCTCAGCAGATAGCAGCTGCCTGAGTGAAGAGATGCCTCTAGCTTC
>NW_006922930.1:30659-31546 GCF_000298275.1 Orycteropus afer afer | reverse complement strand
GTCAGTCTCAGCAGATAGCAGCTGCCTGAGTGAAGAGATGCCTCTAGCTTCAGTGGGCTGCAAGGAAGAGGCAGAGATGAAGACCAAGGTCAAGGGGCTTTCTCCCAGCCCCTAGAGATTGGCACCTGGAACTCAGACATCTAACCTCCAAAATTATAAGAGAATAAGCTCCTGTTTGTTAAAAACACCCCATTTTTGGCATATTCCTGTCAGAGCTGCACTAGGAAACCAAAACAATGTGCATTGGAGATGAATTTGTATTGGGTGGAGAGTTCTGTATATGTTTATGAGTTCAAGTTGATTGATTGCTTAATTTAGATCTTCTGTATCGTTCTTGAGTTTCTTTCTAGCTATTCATAATGTGGAACAGATTAAGGAGTCAGCCACAGGGACCCAGGTGAGGAGAGGGAACCCAGGCCATGCCCCCAAGAAGTGAGGCAGGAAGGCAGAGAGAGGACAGAAAAGGCAAAGAGGACTGGAACAGATAGAGGAGTCAGCTCCAAGGATACAGGTAAGGGTGGTTGGAGAGGTTTCCAACAGCTAAGGGAGACAAACTTGTCTGTTGGTTTATCCTACTTTGGTGATGTGTTGCTGTGAATCTTGAGGCTGTGCCACTGGTGTTTCAAACCCAGTGGGATGCACTTGATGCACAGGTAACAGCCCAGCTTGTAGACTGAGACAGACTAGGAAGAAGGAGGAGGTCATCCACTTCTCTACAACTTGGCCAGGGAAAACCTTATGAATAGCAGAGAAACACTGTCTGATACATTACTGTGCAACTTTATGAATAGCCCTGAAACATTGTCCAATACAGAGGAAGAAGATGAGGCACTTAGCTTAGAAAGCTCCAAAGTAGGACTGGGCAAGAGCTGCATTATCAGAGTAAA
>NW_006922930.1:28423-29397 GCF_000298275.1 Orycteropus afer afer | reverse complement strand
GGATTTCACCAGATGGAACACACAGGAATCAGATTGACTACATCTGTGGCAAGAGGCGGTGGAAAAGCTCAATATCTTTAGCAAAAACCAGGCCAGGAGCTGATTATGAAACAGACCATCAACTGCTCATATGCAAGTTCAACTTGAAGTTAAAGACAATAAAAACAAGTACGTGAGAGTCAAAATATGATCTAGAATATATCCCTCCTGAATTTAGGGACCATCTAAAGAAAAGATTTGATGCATTGAACACCAATGACCGAAAACCAGAAGAAATGTGGGATGACATCAAGAGCATCATCCATAAAGAAAGCAAGAGGTCACTAAAAAGACAACAGAAGACGAGAAGACCAAAATGGATGATAGAAGAGACTCTGAAACTTGCCCTTGAGTGGAGAGTAGCTAAAGTAAATGGAAGAAATGACAACATAAAAGTATTGAACCGAAGATTTCAAAGAGCAACTCGAGAAGACAAATCCAATTATTTTAATGAAATGTGCAAAGACCTGAAGTTAGAAAACAAAAATAGAAGAACATGCTCAGCATTTCTCAAGTTGAAAGAATAGAGGAAAAAAAAATGTTAGCCTTGAGTTGCAATATTGAAAGATTCTAAGGGTAAAATATTGCACAATGCAGGGAACATCAAAAGAAGATGGAAGGAATACACAGAGTCACTGTGCCACTGTACCAAAAAGAACTAGTCGATCTTCATCCATTTCAGGAGGTGGCATATGATCTAGAACCAATGATACTGAAGGAGGAAGTCAAAGCTGCAGTGAAGGAATTGGCGAAAAACCAGGCTCTGGAAATTGATGGAATACCCATTGAGATATTTCAACAAACGGATGCCACACTGGAGGCACTCACTTGGGTATGCCAAGATTTGGAAGACAGCTACCTGGTCAACTGACTGGAAGACATCCATATTTGTACCCATTCCAAAGAAAGGTGATCCCACAGAATGTGGAAATTAT
>NW_006922930.1:19099-27138 GCF_000298275.1 Orycteropus afer afer | reverse complement strand
TTATTTTAACACTGTTAGAGTTTGCTATATAAATTTTGGAGTTCTGTCATTGGGTGCATAAATGTTTATTATGATTCTGGCTTCTTGGAGGATTCATCCTTCAATCAATTTATAATTGCTTCCTTTTTCTCTTGTGATGGATTTTGACTTAAAATTTTGTTAGAGATTAATATTGACATTCCTTATCTTTTACTGATTTCTAGGTATATCTTAGGGAGCTCTTATGGCATAGTGCCTAAGACATTTGACTGCTAACCAGAAGGCTGACAGTTCAAACCCACCAGCCACTCCTTAGAAGGAAAGTTGCACAATCTACTTCCATAGACAAACTGCCTCATAAACCCAAAGACAAGTCGCTAGGCGTCAGATCTGACTTGATGGCAATGAGTTTATATATATATAATATTCCATATTTTGATTTTTAATCTGTTCCTGTCTTTGTGTCTAAATTGTGAAATGTGTCTCTTGTACAAACCATATTAATGGGACATTTATTTATCCATTCCGTCACTCTATTTATTGAATGGTGTATTTATAACAATTACATTCAGTGTGATTATTGGGAAGTATGAGTTTACTACTGTCAGATTGTTATTGTCTTTTCTCTGTGTGTGTGAGTCATCAATAGTTTGTTCTGCTTAGTTTTCTGGCTGAGTTCCATTTGTTTATGAATTTTCTTCTCATTTCCTTCATTGTTGTTGATTTTGTGTTACTGAGTCTGTATGGATTTCTTCCTTTTTATTTTGCTGAGTAGATTTTTAAAATTATTTTGTGTTTATTATGAGGTCTACTTTTATTTTCTTATGCTTAATATACTCTGTTATTTCTTGATATCATCTTTAATTATTCTACATATGGAAATTCTAAGACTACATTATTTATTCCCACTTTTTGTTTTGCAATTGATGTCATTTACAAATAGTCATTTTTGTTTCCCTGTTTCCAGTTTTGTGGCTTTATTTTGCTTTTCAGATTTCTTTGTCTGCATTATGCTGTCATATGTCTATTACCAAATTGTTGTTTGATGTTGTTTGTTCTCTGTCCAAGAGGCTCCACTTAATATTTTTGATAAATTTGGTCTGAATTTTACAAACTATACCTTATTTTTTGTTTATCTGGGTATATCCTAGTTTTATCATTGTATTTATCCTGTTCTGCTGGATTATGATTCTTTGTTGGCAGTTCGTTTATTCCTGGTTTTATGTATGTCATAGCATTGCTTTCTTGACTGCATACTTTCTGCCAACAAGTAATAGCTTAGTTCTCTTCGTTCCTCTCTCTCTATGATTTTTATTTTTCCAAAGTAGCTGTCAGAATTCTTTCTTTGCTCTTTGGTTTTGAAAGTTTTATTATGGCATGTCTTGGCAACTTTATTTTGGGGACTATCCTGTATGAGTTCTTTGATATTCTTGGATTGGCACCTTCTCATTTTCCATGATATTAAGGAAATTTTCTACCAGTAAATTTTCAAAAATTATTTCTGTTTTTTTTTTTTTTTTTTCCTTTCTCTTCTTCTGGAATTCTAATCATATCATGTATGCATTATTCTTTTTGATAGTGTCTCACATAACTTTTAGACTTTTTACATTTTTCTTATTTCTTTTTTTCTGACCATTCCTCAGACAGATTTATATCAAGAAAATTGTCCTCCATTTCATTGATTTTATTTTCCATTGATTCAATTATTTGTCTAATTCATTGCACTTAGTTTTCTATTTCTAATAATTTAGTACTGTTCTGGATTTCTAGTTGCTGTTTTTTCATGGTATCACATTCTCTATTTAGTCTATCTTTTTGTTCTTTTATTGATTTCCTTAGTTCTTCTTGAGTTTTGTTTGTGTTTTGCTTGGATTTATTTGCATTTTCCTTGATCTATTTGAAGATCCTATATATAAATAAGGAGCTCTGGTGAGGTAGTCCCTAAGGCATTTGACTACTAACCAGAAGGCTGACAGTTCAAACCCACCAGCCACTCCTCAGAAGGAAGGTTGGGCAATCTACCTCTGTAGTAATACCACCTCAAAGTATTTTTAAAATTCCTTATCAGGTAATTCATTACCATTTCTTCCTCAGGAAGATTTCTACCATTTATTTGAGCTATCTTGTCTTGCTTTTTTATATGATTTGATTTTGCCTGCTGTCTCCAGAATACAAAAGCATTATTTTATTTACTTATTGTTTGTATATTTGTTTTAACTTTGTTTGTCTGTTTGTTTTGATATGTCTGGGTAAGTGAGGTGAACATGCTCTATTGATTTACTAATCTGATGCCACAGGAAAATTCACCACTTGTCTTGTGATAGTAGCTGGATAGTGCTTTCTTGGATAGAGTCTGGCACTGCTTCATAGATCCTTCTGGGTTGTTGCTAGCACTTAATGCATCCACTAGAGGTCAAGGCAAAAGTTCTCTGAAGCCACTGCTTCCCAAATTGATAGGATAGGTCCTCTATGTGTGCACAAATTGGCCACTTAGTAAGTGGTGGGGAATTACAGGGTGTATGATTACAATAAATTGCATGAATAGTTGCCCTGCAAGAACTGTTTGGATGTGGAATGTGTGATACAGTAGCCTTGAAGACACTGGATGATTGTAGTAGGAACCTGCTCATTGTTAGTTGTGCAGGTAACATATATCCATGATGGGCCTTGTTCTGAGATGATGTGTTCATTTACCAGGTAGGAGCCAAGGGCACACTCTTGCCACTTGCTGTGTTATGGGCACTGTGGGTGCCCATTACCAGTTGTCAGATGATCAAGATTAGGATGGATAGATCCAAAGTATCCATACAGGTGGCACAGGAGCTCACATGACCAATTGCTGGTGAAGGAGAAAGGGTGCCACTTATGACTCCAGTCATCAGATGTGCAGTGAAAGAACATACACCATTAGTCAAAGGGGAGCAGGGCAGTGGGGGAAAACAGGTTAGACAGGGGTGCATCTCCATATTGGCAGTGTATCATGGAGAGCCTTGTGGGCAGGTGTAAATGATGCCAATAGCCAACTGAGTGGCATAATAGTATGCACTGCCAGACTTTGAGTCAACAGTGCAGTGGTGGACAAGAACATGCCTTGCAAATTAGAGGGGTAGTGTGAGGGTAGGGATTAGGGTATTTGATGCACAATCTGTGGTGGCATATGCTGCAGGTTGTGCAGGGAGTAGCACAGCAAAGGTTAGGGTTGCAGTGACAGGAGACCCCAGCCAGTGGTAGAGTGGGTTATAGTGGGCTCAAGTTCACACCATCTATTGCATTGGCAGACAGGGGAGTATGTGACATGAGATCTGTGGGAGTGAGTGTAATAGTTCACTTTGGGAAGAGGGGTAAAGAACAGTGGGGAAGTGGGTTTGGTGTGTGTGCTGTTGGCCATCTGTCTGGCTGCATTGACACTCATACTGCAGACTTCTGGGCTGGGTAGGGGTGATGGGTGGTCGTTGCAAGGGTCATGGTGTGGGCAGAAGTCAGCTGGCTATGACTCTGCTCACCAGGAGGGCAGGAGGAAGGGCATTAACATACTCTTCTAGACCTGGTCCATGGCACAGGTGCTGGTGGGTTGCTTTGCAAGTGCAGCTGGTGATCAAAGCCCTGCCTTAACCATATGGACTGAGTGCTGTCCTGAGTATAGTGTCTCCAGTTGCCACTCTACAGATCCTTCCACCCTTGTGACTCTTCAACCCAAGTGACCAGGGAAAACAGCTCCTAAGTAGTTCTGTCCCTATTTTCTAACTCCTTATCTGCTATTTGGTTGTCTGGATCCCTGTAGTTCTTGTCCAGCTTCCTGAACTTTCTTTCCATAATCTGGTTGGTGTTCTACTTACCTTGCTTCACTCTATATTTGTCTACATTTTATATATGTCTCTTATTGGAGATTCTTTCAAGGTGTCTTCCTGTGTTTCTGACCTGGAATACTTCTTGTTTGTTTCAAGATGGCTCCATTGCACTGAACCAACTGGCAAGACACTGACAATCCTTATGTCTCCTCATTCACTATGTTCATGCAGTTTCTGCTTCCATTTCGTTGTCAATGTAATTCTTCATCTTCTGCTGCTCAGTGCTTCAAGGAAGTCATCTGTGTCTGTTTCACTTGGTTTATTGTGTCTTTGCTTATGGGGACAGCAGAGTATGTCTGACTAAGCCAACATTTTGCTTCGCTTCTGCAATTTGTACTTGTGAATAGGAAAAGTTAAATAATTATTGAATTTTGATTTCTGTTTGAACTCAAGAATTAACAATACTTTGAGATGTTCTCAAGTTTAATGCTTTTCACTCTGTCTGACTTATAGTTTCATTCCATCTAGCACCATATCAGATAAAATGCTCTGTACTATTTCTAACTTTTGAATTTTTAAAAAGTTTAATAATATATGATCAATTTTTGTGATCATATCATAGGACTTTGATAGTATAATCTTTTTCCTTAAGTTACAGAGTTCATTATATAATTGAAATTAGGTATATTTTACTATTAATCATATTTATGTATCTTTATTTTGTGACATTTTGCATAATCATTCATGAACTAAAATAGCCATTTTTCTTTCAGCATGTTGTTTTGTTGTTGTTAGGTGCTGTCAAGTCAGCTCTGACTCATAGCAACCCTATGTACAACAGAAATATAGTTATTTTTCAGTATAGCTATTGTGAAATCTTTAGATGTATTGTTTATTATATTGCTTCAAATTTTAAATTATGTGCTTTGTTTAAGTGTTTGATATGAATTTAATGGTACTGCTATTTTAGAGGTGAGGGTATGACATCATTCTAATCAAAGAGTAATGAGTGATAATTACCAATGGATCCACTAGGCAACTCATTTCCATTTTAATAGGCCAATATGAATAAAGGTGGTTCTTTTTGACCCTCCATGTTGCCTTACCTGGATAAAGTGCCTGGAGATACTAATTATTTTGCAAAGAGCAAAAGTGACACAAACAGAACAGAAGAATAGAAAACCCTGGAGTCTGTCATGTTTATCAACATAAGATAATAAACAAACTTTTTGTTCAAGCAAATAACAGGAAGGGGACAACATCCAAACTAATAGTGTATTTTAGAATATTGTCCAATAAATAATCCTGTGAATTGTTTTTTACAAATGTTTAAATGTTTAGACTCTGTTCATTTTAGTTTGCAGTGATGGTTTGTTTATAACACTCTTGGTTCACCTTTTCTTTAATTGAATGCTTCATAGAATATCCTTTCTTTAAAAATTGCAAGAGTATACTATGAAGAAGCCTCATCCTCTATTATTTTGTAAAGCTTAGTGGGCAATAATAGTCACTTGAGGAACTAAACACTTACAAATGGGTTCTACCCGCTAGAGATTCTGATTTAATTGGGTTTATTATAAGCCTGGTTATTGAAACATAAAATATTCCCAGACAATTATAATGTGCAGCCAGGATTGAGAACCATTAATCTATATTAATCATTTACTGAGCTTTATCTTGAGATTCCTTTCTATAATTCATACATTCTTTGTATTTCATCAAAATTTCACATCTCTGAATGAGATTGAAAAAAGTTGTCTTTACTATTTTTTTTCTTATTTCATTTGGTTATATGGATATTATTTCATTGTCCTTTCTTATTTAAATTACCAGTATTTTTCCTCGACCATGTTAACTGAATGTTTATCATTTCTATTGTTTTATAGGAAATGTATCAACTTTTGCATTTATTCAGTAACTATGTTTATCTTTTCTAATTTGTTATTTTAAACATTTATGTTATTTTCCTTTTTGCTTTCTTTTAAATTAAATGCCTTAATCCTTACTTACTTATATTTTCAATTAGATAATTAATCCATTTATTTGCATCCCCCCCCTTTTTTTTCCATTTTATTATAAAAATATACACAAGGCATTAGCCAACATAATACTTTCACATTTACAGCTCAGGGATATGGATGGCATTTTTCACTTTGTGCCATCATTATTGCTTCCCTTTTTCAAAATACTCCACCACCATTAGCATGAATTCAGTGCCTCCAAAACAAAGCTTCCCATTTCCCCCTCTCTCTTACCCCTAGTACCCTAAACACTAATAATGTTTGGTTTTTCTCTCTCTGTCTCTCTCTCTATATATATGTGTGTGTGTGTGTGTGTGTGTGTGTGTGTGTGTGCTGTCGTTATGTGTCATTGAATCGGCCCCAACTCATAGCAACCCCTCCTTGGTTTTCTGGGGTGGTATCACTACAGAAGTAGGATTGTCCAACCAGGAGTGGCTGGTGGGTTTGAATCGCCAGCCTGTGGTTAGCGGTCAAGTGCCTTAGGCACTATGCTACCAGAGCTCCTATATATATATATATATATATATTGTGTTAGTCCACCGTTATAAAAAGTCAAGGTAAAGTTTATACATAGAATAAAACTTTCTTTGTTGGTTACTAGGGGTGAGAGGGGAAGGAAGGGGAAAATATGTAGATAGGCTGATATATAGATAGATAGATAGATAGATAGATAGATAGATATTTTCCCCTTCCCTCCCCTCTCACCCCTAGTAACCAAGAAAGTTTCCTTCTAGGTATAAACCTTACCTTGACTTTTTATAATAGTGGACTAGTACAATATTTGTCCTTCTGTGATTGACTTATTTCACTCAACATCATGTCCTCCAGGTACATCCACATTATACAGTGTTTTGCAGATTCTACATTATTCTTTAGGGTTATATAGTTTTCCGCCAAGTGTGTGTGTGCCACAATTTTTTTATCTACTCCTCAGTTGATAGACACATAAGTTTTTTCCACCTGTTTGCTATTGTGAATATTGCTGCAATGAACATGAGTGTGCATATATCTATTCATGCCCTGCCTCTCACTAGCTATAAGATATATAGGTAGTAATGAGATTGATGGGTCAAATGGTATCTCTAGTTCCAACTTTTTAAGGAATGGCCATACTTCTCCCCATAGTGGTTTTATCATTTTACAGTCCCACTAGCAGTGTATGAAAGTCCCAATCTTTTGACACCCTTGCCAGCATTTGTTATTTTCTGTCTAGTTGAACTCTGATATTAATGCTGGGATGAGATTGCATTTCATGTTTATTTTGAGTTTCACCTCTCTAATGGCTAATGACCATGAACATTTCCTCATGTATTTGTGGGCTGCCTGAATATCTTCTTTGGCAAAGTGTCTGTTCATGTCTTCTGCCCATTTTTAAAATTGCATTGTTTGACTTTTTGATGTTGAGATGTTGGTGTTTTCTACAAATTTTAGAGATAATCGTTTGTCCAATATGTCATTGCCGAATACTTTCCTCACCCCCACCCCCCATTCTGCAAGTTCTCTTTCTACTCTTTTGGAGAAGTCTTTTGATGCACATTAGAATTTAATTTTTGGAAGATCCCAATCATCTAGTTTATCTTCTGCTGTTTGTGGACCTTGGATTATGCTTGATAATCTATTTATCCCATAAATTAAGGCTCCTAATTTTGCCCCACCCTCAGCCACTCCTCAGAAGGAAGATGGGGCAATCTACTTCTGTAGTTATACCGCGTCAGAAATCCAAGGAAGGGTTGCTATGAGTTGGGTCCCACCCCATGGCACATAACAACAATAACAATTTTGCTCCTCATTTTTCTTTGATGAACTTTATAGTTCTAGCTTTCACATTTAAGTCTTTGATCCATCTGGAGTTAGTATTTGTGTATGGTGTGAGGTATCGATCTTGTTTCATTTTTTCTGCAAATGGATATCCAGTTTTTCCAGCATCATTTGTGAAAAAGGCTCTCTTCTCCATTGCATAGAATTTGGACCTTTGTTAAAGATCAGCTGACCATAGGTCAAAGGATCTATTTTTAGTTCTCAGTTCTGTTCCACTAGTCTATGTGTCTGTCCTTGTACAAATACCAGGCTGTTTTGACAACTTTGGCTGAATAGTAGTTTTTGTGATCTCTGAGAGTGTGAAAACTACTTTGTTCTTCTTCAATTGTGTTTGCTTATCCAAGATCTCTTTCCTTTCTATAAAAGTTACCAATTCATTTTTCCTTATCCTTTTTGATGGGATCTGAATTGGGATTGCATTGATTGTATAGAT
>NW_006922930.1:14598-18549 GCF_000298275.1 Orycteropus afer afer | reverse complement strand
TTCCATTCCAATTTTTTTGAGAGTTTTTTTTTTTTTTTCTTAATCAAGATTGGTGTTAGATTTTATCAGATGCCTTTTCTGCATCTATTGTTATGATAATGTGATTCATTAAATTTATTTTATTTATGTGATGAATTATGCTGATTGTTTTTCTAATGTTGAGCCATCCTTGCATACCTATTATGAATCCCACTTTGTCATGATGTATTAATCTTTTGATATGTTCTTGGTGTATATTGGCTAGGATTTGTTGAAGATTTTTGCATTCATTAGGGATATTGATGCATAGTTTTCTTTCTAGTGGTACCTTTGGCTTGTTTCGGTATCAAGGGTATCAGTGTTATGCTTGCTTCATAAAACAAATTTAGGAGGATTCCATTCTTTTCTGTGTTCTGGAATAGTTTAAGTCAGATTGTTGTCAGCTTTTCTCTGAATGATTGGTAGAATTCTTCATGAAACCATCTGTGCCAGAACTGTTTCTTGTTGGTATTTTATTTATTTATTTTTTTCAGGACCTGTTCAATGTCTTCTTTTGTTATGAGTCTGTTCAATTTTTCTTCCTCTGTCTATGTTTAGGTCAGCAGTGTGCTTAAAAAAAATCTCTCTATTTCTTCTAGCTTTCCAAATGTATTGGAGTAAAGTTCTTCATAGTAACTTGATATGCTTCTTTTTTTTTAAATTTCTGTTCATTCTTTTGTAATATTCCCCATTTCATTACTTATTCATGCTATTTGCATTTTTTCCTTCTTTTCCTTTGTTAAGTTTGCCAGTGGTTGGTCAATTTTATCAAAAACTTCAAAAAACCAACATCCAGTCTCATTGATTTTTTTTCTATTGTGTTTTCATTTCCTGTTTCATTTATTTGTGCTTAAATCTTTTTTGTTTGTTTGTTTGTTTCTCTTCTGGTTACTATAAACTTATTTTCCTGATCTTTTTCTCATTGTTGGAGATGTTGGTTTAAGGTGTTGATTTTGAATCTTTCTTTTTTTCTGATGTGTGCATATACCGCTATAAGTTGCCCTCTGAGCACTGATTTTGTTGTGTCCCAAATAAGTTTGTTTATTGTGTTTTCATTGTTGTTTGATTCAAGGAAATTTTTAATTTCAGATTTTATTTCTTCTGTTATCCAGTCATTTTTGAGGAGTGTGTTTTTCAGTTTCCATGCATTTTCTCTTTTTCTGTTGGTTTTCCTATTGTTGCTTTCTAATTTTATAGCATTGTGATCAGAGAAGATATTTTACAGTATTTCAATGTTTTTAAATTTATTGAGGCTTATTTTGTAGCCTAACATATGGTCTGTCCTGGAGAATGTTCCATGTGTGCTATACAAGAATGCGTATTTTGCTATTGTTGGGCGAAATGATCTGTAGGTGCATTTAAGATCAAGTTGGTTGATAATGTTGATTCTTCTACATCTTTGTTTAGTTTCTTTCCAATTGTTCTATCTCTTATTGTAACTCATGTATTACACACTCCTATTATTACAATGGAGTCATCTATTTGTCTTTCATTTCTGTTAAAGTCTGATTTATGTATTTTGGGGCTCTTTCATGGAGTGCATAGATATTTATTATGGTTATGTCCTCTTGTTCAATTTATAATTTAATCATTATATAATGTGTTTCCTTGTCTTTTATGGTCATTTTTGTCTTAAAGTCTATTTTATCATCAAATAATATTGGTACTCTTACTCTTTTTTGGTTGTCATTTGCTTGGCATATCTTTTTTCAACCATTGATTTTTAGTCTATTTTTGTCTTTGTCTCTAAATTGAGTCTTTTGTAGGCAGGATATTGATGTGTCTGCAACTTACATTTCTTAAGTGATGTATTTAATCCATTGACATTCAGGATAATTATCAACAAGTATTAATTGGTTACTGTGATTTTGTTATGTGATTTTTCATGGTGTTCCTGGTTCCTCTGTTCCATATAATTTTCTGTGCTGAGCTTATTTTGTTCATGAATCATGCTATTATCCCTTTTGCTGCTATTGGTTTAGTATTTATTTTGATGTGAAGATTTATTGTTTTTCTGTGTGGTTACCCTATGATTTATTATTTTCTTCCTAAGTTTAATACATTTTGTTTTATCTCCCAATTGTCTTGACTTCCTCACCACTTAGAAATTCTGTAACTACAGTATTTATTTCCTCAGTTTGGTTTGTAGTTTGCAGTGTCCTCATGTACCAGTTGATGTTACTGACTCCCTATTTACAGTCTTCTACACTTACTTTAGACACTTCAATAACTGGGTTGTTTTTTGGGTTATGTAATCATGTGTGTTAATCATCAGTTATTGTTAGCTATTGTTGATCCTCTATTGGAAAGGCTTCCTTTAGCATCTCTTGTAATATTGGTCTGATTTTTAAAAATTCCCTTAATTTCTGCTTATCGAGAAATCTCCTAATTTCATCTTCATATTTGAGTTGCAATTTTTCTGGATATATAATTCTTGGTTGGAATTTTATTTTATTTTATTTTATTTAGGGTTTTATATGTATCATCCCCTTGCCTTCTAGACTGCATGTTTTCTGCTAAGAAATCAGAGCTTAATCTTATTGGTTGCCCTTTATAGGTAAACTTTCTTTTTTCCCATGCTTCTTTCAGGATTCTTGCTTTGTCTTTGGTTTTTGTGAGCTTGATTATGATATAGCTTGGTGATTTTCTTTTGGAGTCTATACTGTTTGGGGTTCATTGAACTTCTTGCATGTATATATATTCTTATCTTTCATCATATTAGGAAAATTCTGTTCCAACAAATCTTCAATGATTCTTTCTGCCATTTTATTTGTCTCTTACTATTCTGGAATTCTGGTTACATGTGAATGATTCCTTTTGATTGTATCCCACATGAATCTTAGGATTTCTACATTTTTTTTTAATCTTTTTTATTTTTTTTTTCTGATTGATTCATTAACAAAATAGAATGGAAATATTAGTCTTCAATGTCACTAATTCTGTCTGAGATTGATTAGGTTGTACTGCTTTGCCATTTAATGTGTTATTTCTGAAATCTTAGTATTAATCTTCTGAATTTCTATTTGTTGTTTTTGTATCATTTCTAATGTTTTGTTTATTTTGTCAACTTGTTCTTGTTTTCATAATTTTTTCTAGATTTTTGTCAGTGTTTTCCTTGATCTTATCAGTGTTTTCTTTGATCAGCCTCCCAATCTTTTGGAATTACACAAATATAATTCTTTTGAATTCCTTATCAGGTAGTTCCAATGGTACATCTTCCTCAGTGATGTCTTCTGGATTTTTTTTCTCATCTCTTGCTTCTATCACTTTATCTTACTTCTTTGTTTGGACTGTGATTTTTTTTGTCTCTGAGACATTGTGGTGGTGTTGTATTTATGTTTAATTTGTGGTTGTATTTTGTTGTGATTTGGCTCCCCCCCCCCTTTATTTTGTTTTGCTATATTTGTGTAAGCAGGGTACTGTGCTTCTCTATTTGCTAGCTATTAGCACTTAGGCATTCACCACCTATTTCCTGGGGATGTGATAAAGAATGAGACTGTGTGTACAGATCTATGTTGGCTGTTCATAAGGAGCAGTTGAGGGTGAGATGAACTGGTATTGGCCACTGTCTATCATTGTTCAGTTGGTTTAAAAGCAAGTGACACTACACACTCAGTGAGTGGGGCTGCAGGAGGTGCAAGTATGGTTGAGTTTGAAGGAATGGTTGTTGTCTTTCACTCCTTTAGACAAGAAAAAATATATATATAAAAACAAGGGAAAGAGGTGGGGCAAGATGGCGGACTAGGCAGAAGGATTGCACAGACCTTCATCAACAAAGAAAAGGGAAACCAATTAACACAGACACACAAGATAATCTTGGACCCCTGAGCCTTGAAGAAAAGGATGCAGATTTGGACTAAACCCCAACTAGCAGAAGAATTTGTGTGAAAATACCAAAAAAAGGAGACCTACGGAGCTGCGGTCTGACAGCGA
>NW_006922930.1:4412-9304 GCF_000298275.1 Orycteropus afer afer | reverse complement strand
GAAAGGAGGAAAAAAAAAGAAATGAAGATGAGAACAAGAAAAAAATGAAAGAAAAAGGGGGAAGATAAAAAGAATAATATGCAAACAATGAAAGACAAAACTGTGGGGGGAGGGCATGGCACCAATTCTCTGTCATGGCACAGACTGAGATGGAATTCTTGCTGGTCAAGAGAGGTGGGTGGAGGCAGGGGATGACTACTCTTCTATTCACAAAAAGTGTGTGGGTATAACAGTAACAAGGGTAATATATCTTTCCAGTTGTTAGCCTCCAGTGTGCTGCTCATCCAGTCCTCATTAAACGAAGTATATTCCTCCGACTGTCCAGATAAGAATGCCACTTGAAGATATTCAAAATGTTCACCCCCTGCTGCTTGTGAATATTCAAAATGGTTGTGTCATCAGGATAGCCACTGTCAATCCTCAGGTGTGTTTGTGTCCTTCTTCACCATTTTCTTTTCTGGTTGTCAAGCAGCAATAGAGTCCTTGTCCATACAGTCTTTAGTGAGCAAAGCCAGTTCTTAAGTTGCTACCAGGAAGCATTCAAAATGACTGTGCTCTCAGGACAGCTGGCATTCCACAGCTATTTGTCTCCTTACTAGCTGTTTTCATTCAGATTCTCATAGCAGCTGTATTTAGTGCACTTCTTTACCATTTCCTTCAAAGTGTAGGATTCCAGATTGTCTTCTGTATCAGTTTCAATTAGTTTCTCATTTTTTTGTTGCAGAGGGTCTGTGTAGCTTGTCTGCCTATTCTGCCATCTTGGTAGAATTTTATTTTCATTTTCTCTTTAATGAACCTATTTTGTCAAGAGTCTGAATATTTCTGCAAACCCTACTTTAAAAAATTCTTACACTTTCTACAGATCAAGGCTTCAGAATACAGTGTACTCTACTCTTTTGGTAAAAATAAATAAATAAATAAATAAATAAAATAAAATATATTATTATTATTTATGCATTACTGAATGTTGCTGTCCTTGGGCTTACTCCTTGAGCATCTACAAGTCAGTGTAACGTTATACATGTGATATGGACACAGTGTCTAGTTTGCCTCTATGTTGTCTTATGGAGATATTAATGCTCTTGAAAACTGTCTCAGAGCAAGGCATTTGCCCAATTAAAAATTACCCTTTAGATCTGTAGCCATGAAGGAACTGAAAATAAGCAGAAACCAAAACAAGGAAGTTACTACTACTACTCAGTGAGGCAAACTCACTGTCCCTAGTATACTAATATCATGAAAGTTTTGTGCTAGACTTGAGACAATCCATCATTCTCTCTACAAGGAATATTAAGAACTGGTTGTTATGTGCCATCGAGTTGGTCCCAATTCCTAGCATCCCCTCCTTGGGCTTCTGAGGTGGTATCACTACAGAAGTAGATTGTCCAACTTTCCTTCCGAGGAGTGGCTGGTGGGTTTGCTCTGCCCACTTTCTGGTTAACAATCAAGTGCCTGAGGCACTATGCTACGCGAGCTCCCTATTGAGACCTAGACATCTCTAAATTACTCTATTAGATTCTTTCCAAGTTCAAACATCAGTAACCCTCACTATAGTGGTAAATATTTTACATTAAAAACTTTAGAGAAAATAAAGAATCTTATTTTAGACTATCTAATTGGCATTGACACTGCCATTTAATTATCAGCTTGTCATTTAATAATTCATTTGAATTTAGAGACAGAGGAATTTATGAGAGATTTGAAGTCATTAGATCAGAGTTGGAGTATTAACTTAATTAAAAACATGAAAAATTTCTTAAAACCCTGATCTGTAACTTTCTCATTTGCTAAAAGAGTATAAAAAATGTTTTAGATTTAAATATGACTATATATATGTCGGAAGTTGGGGCAATCTACTTCCATAGTGATACTGCCTCAGAAACCCAAGAAAGAGTCACTATGAGTCGGGTCGGACCTGATGGCACATAACGACAACAACAACAGCAACAACATATATATGAAAAGTTTTCACCAAATTATGCACAAATATTAATTATCATATTTTTGTTCATGATAATAACACCATTATATCTTGCTATTTTCCAGTGCTATAGTGTTGCTGGAGGTAACGGACTAAATGTGGGAACTAATTTGTTGATTTAGTCTTTGATCAAAATGTAATGCTTCATAGAATATCCTTTCTTTAAAAATTGCAAGAGTATACTATGAAGAAGCCTCATCCTCCATTATTTTGTAAAGCTTGTTGTTGTTGTTGTTGTTGTTAAGTGCTGTCGAGTCATTTCCGACTCATAGCGACCCCATGCACAGCAGAATGAAACACTGCCCCATCCCACACCAGCCCCACAATCTCTGCTATACTTGAGCCCATCATTGCAGCCACCGTGTCAATCCATCTCATTGAAGGCCTCCCCCTCTTTGGTTGACCCTCCACCCTACCAAGCATGACAGCCTTCTCCAGGGAATGGTCCCTTCTTACAACATGACCAAAATAGGTGAGACGAAGTCTGGCCATTCTTGCTTCCAAGGAGCATTCTGGCTGCACTTCCTCCAGGACAGATCTCTTAGTTCTTTTAGCAGTCCATGGTACTTTCAGCATTCTTCGCCAGCACCACAACTCAAAAGTATCAACTCTTCTTCGGTCTTCCTTATTCATTGTCCAGCTCTCACATGCATAGGAGGCAGTTGGAAATATCATGGCTTGTGTCAAGCGCACCTTAGTCCTCAAAATGGTCTGATTCAAAATGGCCATTCTTAAAGTCCCTGCACGTGTGAAAATAGTAGAAATGTATTAATGACCATGATTATTTTGGAAATTATTTAGGCAACAACCTATTGAATAAGGCTTCACTTTGAAATGATTGTTACACTATTTGAAGAAAGAAAAGACTAAAATATAGCTACCGCATAGCAACACCCAATTTATTCTAGGTGATTGTTATTATATTTCAATTGTGTGAACTACTTGTGGGTATTATCAATTAGATGCACTTAATACAATTCATAGCTGATTTGTATTTTCTTTTTAAACGGAAAATGATATGTCATATTTTATATTTTCAAAAATATTTTCTTTGTTTTATTTTTATGTGTATGTGTGGACATGTGTGTTTGCAAGAGCAGTAGATTTTTATTTGAATTAAGTGTTTTGATATGTATAAAAATAATATAGTCATTATATTCAATGAACTGTTACAGAGAACATTGTACAGTGCACTTTATTCTACCACAGTTAAGCAGAATAAGAAATACAACCTTAAATTAAACATGATACTGACTTCATATAGCAATTTTCACTTCACATTTATTTTACACCCACCATATTATTTTCCATATTGATGGCATATCAAACTTAATGAAGCAGGTGGTTAGTGAACTCTACTTGTACTCTCAGATGAAGAACACGTTCAGTGTGTCTCATTAGGATTGCATTCTGAATATAATAAGGCTACTTACTTTCTTTGTGGAGAAGTGATGAACAGCCTGCTGACAATTTTTTAAAAGTTCAAGAAATATAATTTTAATGATCATGAAAACAATCTGAAAAAACATTTCAGAAGTTCTTAATTTTTATCAACATAATGAACTGAACTTACAAAAAAAACTATCTAATACAGAGTATATCAAACTTTATTGCAACTAAACAAGATACATTTCATTTAAATCAAGGCTTATTGTCAGAATCTGTTATAAACACATGAAATTTGGCCTATTATCTCTGTAATTGAATTGAAAATAATAGCATTTATTGCATTGTCATTATTTACAGGATGCTTAAAATAAAATAATATACCAAAGCTCTGACTTTATCGTCATTAATCTGCATCAGTAGGGAAGTTAAATTGTTACATGCAGTACAGATGTTACTGAAAAAATCTAACAAAGGTAAATGTACTGTCAATTGACCTGAAATCCATTGCTGTTGAGTAGATTCTGATGCACAGTGATCCTATAAGTCAGAGTAGAACTGTCCATTAGGGTTTCCAAGTCTCTAAATCTTTACGCAGGCAGAATGCCACATTTTCTCCACATAGAGTAGCTTGTGGGTCTGAATATTAGAAATTTCAATTAGAAGCTGAGTACTTAACCATGGGACCACCCAGGCTATTTCTTCATTAGCCTACTGCTACTGAATAACAAAGAAATACAACCCTATCTCTCATTCTTTCTATATTTGTTTATGAAAATCAGTGATAGATGTAGAGTATGCAGTGTAGTAAATTGTCTGGTGTGGATTTTCTAGCTATAATCTTTGTAACTCCCACTTTGCCAAGAGCATCTGAGTAGCTGATTGTTAAAGTTATCCACCTGGTGTATTTCTGTTGTACTAGCACTAAACAATCTTCTGAGTAGTTTGCTCTTTCTCAGCCATATAGAATTCTGATGTTGCAAATGGTTAGTTTGGCTACTCTATAGGCTCAAAAGGAGCCCTCCTAGAGGAAGAAGAAATCTCTCACTTTCGATTGAGAGATGTGCTGCTGAGAGATATGCATGTGCTGAGAGAGACACACTTGCTGAGAGAGAAAGACATGCTACAGAGAGAGACTGCTGGTGGCTGAGTGACAGAGCTGGCTGTGAGAGACTGAGTGAGTTCCTGAACTTGAATTCTAACCTGTTGGTTCTCTAATAAACCCCATAATCTGTGAGTTCTTTGTGGCCACTGCAGTGAATTATTGAACTCAGAAGAGAGGTGGTAGGTGCCGTGGAAGAAAAGTTGGTGACAAGTTTCTAAGAGGGTTGGAGGGTGGTGACATGTTTGGCCTCATAAGAGCAGGTCTTGGACTGCTGGTGGTGATTCTGGCCCCATCTTGTGTAGTTAGAGGAGGTCAGAAGATGTCACCTCCCTGTCCCTTTAGCAGTGTGTTTTCATGTATTTTTAAGGTTAATGTTTCAAGTAATAGGACAAATCAAAAAGACAAAATTTTATTTTATGC
>NW_006922930.1:1948-4163 GCF_000298275.1 Orycteropus afer afer | reverse complement strand
TATTATCCTCAAAATGTTAAAGGGAAATAAAATTTTCTCCTGATGTGGCATTGAGGATAATATAAAACCTCCTTAAGAAAACATTTAGATATCTATATAAAGTCTGGTTTTGAGTCTTTTAAAACAATTTTTATTCTTAAATGTCTTTTTTACAGCCTTTATAGAAAATGTTTTAGTCATTCAATGCTGATAAAGAAAAGTCATCAAAAAAGTGGGTCTTTTCACATTTTTTCAGAGATGGAATTACTCTAACAAATTCCTAATTAGTTTCCCTGTTTCACCTGGCATGCCACAAAGATCCTTTTAAAGTTAAGCCCTGAATACCTCATTTCCTTGATTAAAATGCTCCATACCCACCCTACAAGGCCCACATCATCTGACTAGAGGAAGCCTCTCAGTTGTCATTGCCTCCCACTTTCCTTTATGCTCATCAGTTAGCCACACTGGCTTCCTTTGCTTCACCTTAATAGTAATGAATACATTTCTGTCTCTGTTTTTGCACATTCTCCCTTTACCTGAAAAGCTTTGTCCCTGGATATAAATGGATCTTAGTCCTTTGCTTTCTCTTGTTCTCTGATCAAATGTCACTTCATCCTGGAAGCATTTTTAATCACTCTATGTAATTGATAGAATCCATAGTCCATACTTATAGCCCTCACCGTCACTTATTTTTCTTCTACCAGTATAGATAACGGATACTGCCTTTCTCTTGACCTCCTCCCTTGATCCAAAAAAAAAGAAAAAGGTCTGACATTTTCTGTGGAAACTGTTTATTTTGCTCACTGTTGTATTCTAGTAGGTTAAACCATTCAAGGAACAACAGGGTGCCTATTAGATATTTATTGAATTATTAAAATTATAAGTAGATGAATAAGTTAAATATGTCATGTAATTATCTGCAGTTTCTCCAAGGAATGCTTATGTTTAACTTCTAACTAAGGACATTCTTATGAGTTATATTGGTGATAAATTCTTCAAATCCATGTCTGAGTGTTGTAAATTAGATACAGAGTTCTGTTTTCTCAATTTTGTGGATTGTGGTTAACTTCCCTAAAGCTAAGATTTATGTATTTTATAATCTCCTTTACTGTCTGGCTCAGGTTAAAGTTGACGAAATTTGGGTGAAAAGAAGCCATTGCTAGCAGAAGATTACAGAAGCTAGGCAAGGTAACAGAAAACGTGGAGTTGCCCAGAAGGCTCCAACTGTTAGCTCTTTTTCCCATCTACTGACCCTACTGACCAACAGCATTCATGATTCATCCCCAAACATTTGACTGCAGTTTCCCCAGAGGAAGCAGCCACTAGACAACTCTCTATAAGCTGCTCTCAATTAGACTCTCTCATTGCCATCAAATGGATTCCACTCATAGTGACTTTATAGGACAGAGTAGAACTGCCCCATAATGTTTCCAAGACTGTAAATCTTTATGAAAGCAGACTACTTCACTTTTCTTCCAGAATGGTTAGTAGATTAGAACAGTCAACCCTTTGGTTAGCAGCAGAATGCCTTAACCACTGTGTCACCAGAGCTTCTGCATAAAGATTAGTGTGTTGAAATGAACTGATATTAGTCATTTTGAATAATCATATGGTCTATTGTGGTGGGAATGAGAAATTGAAGAGTGCCGGTGTGCCATTCATTGTCAGAAATAACATTTCAAGATCTATCCTGAAATACAGTGTTGTCCATGATATCATATTCATACACATACAAGGAAAATTAGTTAAAATGACTATTATTCAAATTTATGCATGAATTGTGACACCCAAAGATAAAGAAATTGAAGATTTCTACCAATTTCTGCAGTCTGAAATTTATCAAATATGCTATCAAGGTTCATTAATAATTACTAGTGATTGTAATGTGAAAGTTGGAAACAAAGAAATAGGAGTGGTAGTGGGAAAATATGTCATTAATGATAGGAATACCACCAGAAATTGCATGATAAACTTTTGCAAGACCAGTTACTTATTCTTTGCAATAGATTTTTCAACAATATAAATGGTGAATATAACATAAACCGATCTCACCAGATGGAATACAGAGGAATCTAATCAACTCTATCTGTGGAAAAACATAGTGGAGAAACTCAGTATCATCAGTAAGGACAAGACCAGGGTTGACTATGGACCTGATCATCAATTGCTCATATGTTTGATCAAGTTGAAGCTGAAGAAAATGAAAACAAGTCCACAGCAGCCAGAATATGACCTC
>NW_006922930.1:986-1483 GCF_000298275.1 Orycteropus afer afer | reverse complement strand
GTGGTTCAAACCCACCAGCCACTCCTTGGAAGGAAGGTTGGGCAATCCTACTTCCATAGTGATACTGCCTCGGAAACCCAAGGAGGATTAGCTATGAGTCAGGGCCGACTTGACGGCACATAACAACAACAACAACTGTATAAAATATTGAAAAGTTGTAGGAAGCATCAAAAGAAATAACACACAAAGTCACTGCATCAAAAAAGAATTGGTCGATGATCCACCATTTCAGGAGGTAGCATATGACTAAGAACTGATAGTACTGAAGGAATAAATCCTAGATAAATAGAAGGCATTAGTGAAAAACTGGAGTGTGGGATTTGACAAAATACCAATTGAGATGTTTCAATAAATGGATTTAATGCTAGAAATATTAGTTGTCTATGCCAAAAATTTGGAACAGATTGCTGACCAACTGACTGGAGCTGATCAATATTTTTGTCTATTACAAAGAAAAATGATCCAACAGAACTAAAAAATGATAAAAAAAAAAATGT
>NW_006922930.1:0-823 GCF_000298275.1 Orycteropus afer afer | reverse complement strand
AAATTCAAGCTGGATTTTAGAAGAGGACATGGAACTAGGTATATCTTTGTTAATATCACATAGATATTGGCTGAAAGCTGACAATATTAAAAAAAGATGTGTACCTGTGTTTCATTGACTGCAAAGGCTTTTGACTGTGTGGAGTGGATCATACGAAATTAGATAACATTGTGAAGAATGGGAATTCCTGAACACTTAATTGTGCTCATGCAAAACCTGTACATAGTTCAAAAGGCAGTCTTTTGAATAGAACAAGGGTGTACTGCATGGTTTAAAATCAAGAAAGGTGTGCATCAAGTTTGTTATATTTCATGATATTTATTTAACCTGTCTGTAGAACAAGTAATCTGAGAAGCTGGACAACATGAAGAGGAAGGCTACATCAAAATTGGAGGAAGACTCGTGGACTACTTGCAATATGCAGATGATAAAGCAGTACTTACTGAAAGTAAAGTGAACTAGAAGCCCTTACTGATGATCAGCCTTTATTTTGGATTCCATATAAACATAAAGAACAAAAGAAATCCTCAGAAATGGTGGAATGTGCAACATCATGGTTTGTTAAGAAAACACTGAAATTGTCCAGAATTTCATTTTACTGAGATCTACAATCAACACTCATGGAAGCAGCAGTCAATAAATCAAATGGCATATTGCCTGGGAATATATGCTGCAAAAGACCTCTTTAGAGTATTTAAGAGCAAAGTTGGGTGTTCCGGCAAGATGGGGGACTAGGCAGAAGGATTGCACAGACCCTCTTCAACAAAGAAAAGGGAAACCAATTAACACAGACACAGAAGATAATTTGGACCCCTGAGCCTTG
>NW_006922929.1:121370-122062 GCF_000298275.1 Orycteropus afer afer | reverse complement strand
CTAGGCTATACAGATAAACACATAAACACCTGAGATGATCAGAGAGGGATCAGTGAATAGAGGTATACTCTAGACCAAGGATAGACTCAGCTGAGCTGTACAGACACCAGTGATACAAAATACCTGCAGCCCTTACAGAAACAATAGAAGACAGACACAGAGTAATCCCTCACAGACATCCCAACACTACGGAAGAGAGATCCAATGGGGTACACCAGACTCATTTGGCACAACAAAATACATAAAAGTATTGCTCCACATCCTACATTGGTGAGTGGTGACTGGGGTCTTAAAAGCTTTCAAGCAACCATCTAAGATGCAGCTATGGTCTCCTAGCATCGGAAGTGAAGAAGAGTGAAAAAAAGGGGGGGGGGCATTTGGAAGCAATCAGTCCTAGGACACGATGGCCCCTGAGGCCGCAAGAACTAGATGGTGCCTGGCTACCAATGCCAACCACTCAGGAAAGGATCAAATCTGGAGATTCTGGATAGAGTGGGTGGGAAAACATGGAAAAAAAATAAAAAAAACTCAGTAATGACCAGAATTACTGCTCAGATGAGATCTGGTGAGACTCCCAATACTATGGCCCTGAAATATATTTGGCACCTAGAATAAAACACCCCCAGGGGAGGGCTGTCAGCTCAATGGTTAGCAAGATGTACACACAGACCACTCAACCCAGGATGCTGCAC
>NW_006922929.1:120028-120520 GCF_000298275.1 Orycteropus afer afer | reverse complement strand
TGAAAGCAGCATAGGAAAAAGGAAAAGTTACCTACAAAGGGCAACCAATAAGACTAAGCTCTGATTTCTTGTCAGAAACCATGCAGGTGAGAAGGCAATGGGATGATATATATAAAACCGTGAAAGAAAAAAATTTCCAATCAAGAATTATATACCTGGCAAAACTGTCCCTCAAATATGATGGTGAAATTAGGACATTTCCAGATATGCAGAAATTAAGGGAATTTGTTCAAACCAGACCAATCTTACAAAAGATGCTGAAGGAAGTCCTTTGGACAGAGAACCAACAACAGGAAACAACAACTGACCATTAATTGACACACATGATGATATAGCCCAGAAACCAATCCAGTAATGGAAGTATCCAAAGTAAATGAGCTTACAAGATTGCAAACAGGGAACTAGAGACATCCCTTGGCAAATAAGGACAACTAAAAACCAAAAAGAGGCAAAAAATTGTGTAGTTACAGAACTTCTAAATGGTGAGGAAGT
>NW_006922929.1:116873-117587 GCF_000298275.1 Orycteropus afer afer | reverse complement strand
AGAAGAACCACATGATTATATCAATCGATGCAGAAAAGGCATGTGATAAAATCCAACACCGATTCCTAATAAAAACTTTCAGCAAAACGGGAGTAGAAGGGAAATTCCTCAACATAATAAAGAGCATAGGTGCTCCTTGGACTTCCGAGGTGGTATCTCTATGGAAGTAGATAGCCCAGTCTTCCTTCTGAGGAGTGGCTGGTGGGTTTGAACTGCCAGCCTTCTGGTTAGCAGTTATATGCCTTTGGCACTACACCACCAGAGCTCCTTTCAAAACAACAATGAAATATCATCTTGCCCCAGCACTAATAACAAAATAACAAGAGAGAACATGACAAATGCTGGCGAGGATGTGGAGAGATTGGGACTCTCACACTGCTGGTGGGACTGTAAAATGATACAACCATTGTGTAAAGCAGTATGGCGATTCCTTAAAAAGTTGGAATTAGGAATACCATTTGATTCAGCAATCCCATTACTACATATATAACCTAAAGAAGTGAGAGCCAAGACAAGAATAAATATATGCACACCCATGTTCATTGTAGAACTATTTACAATAGCCAAAAGATGGAAAGAACCTAGGTGCCGATCAACAGAAGAATGGTGTGGTAGTTAAGTTTATGTGTCAACTTGGCTGGGCCTGGTTGAGTGGCTGGGCAGCTGGTGGTAGTTATTCTCCATGGTGAGACTGGCAATCAACTCCATGGTGGA
>NW_006922929.1:104955-116528 GCF_000298275.1 Orycteropus afer afer | reverse complement strand
AACTATGGTACATACACACAATGGAATACTATGCAACACTAAAGAATAATGTAAAATCTGTAAAACACTGCATAACGTGGAGGAACTTGGAGGACATTATGCTGAGTGAAATAAGTCAATCATCCCACCCACCCCACTGCTGTGGAGTCAAGGACTAATATTGTATTAGTTAATTATTGTAAAAAGTCAAGGAAAGGTTTATATATGGAAGGAAGCTTCCTTTGTTGGTTATCAGGGGTGAGAGGGAACACTCCAAAAGGGGGAAAAAAAAAAGCCTTTCATGCTCTCTTTTTCATTAATAATATTCATCAAGAATGATTTAGTGGTCATTTTAGCAGAAATATTAGGTGATCTGTTAGGCCATTTTCTATGATTATTTAATAGGAAGGCCACCACCTGTCTGTCAGTTTGTCATACTGTGGTGGTTTGCACATTACTGTGATGCTGGAAGCTGTGCTAATATTTCAAATATTAGCAGAGTCACCCAGGGTGGACAAGTTTCAGCAGGACTTCCAGACTAGGACAAGCTAGGAAGAAAAGCCTGGTGATCAACTTTGAAAAATTAACCAATGAAAACTCTGTGGATCACAGTGGAATATCATCCCACATAGTGTTGGAAGATAAGCCCTAGGTTGGAAGTCACTCAAAATACATAGTGACCACAACAATGGTACTTAAGCATATCAACTATTATGAAGATGGTGCAGGACTGGGCAACATTTCATTCTGTTGTATATGGGGTTGTCATGAGTTGGAGCTGACTCAATGGCTACCAATAATAAACAACATGATATGATGGAGATTAATCTCTGTTCCATTCAAAATAACCCTTTTGCCACAAGTGCTTAGGTGGCGGAGTCTTAGTGGTTCCAAACCTTGACAAATTCCATGATTCAAAGTATTTTCTGTTTTAACTTTCAGTGATTCCATGATCTGAAACAGAAAGTAGACTTCAGGGGGCTTACTCACACACACCCCTCCTTGTGTAAGAAAAGAGGCATTGTAACAATCAAAGGGGAAGAAGCTTCAAGATCTTAGAATCACAGTGCACCTCTGATGGGGCTTTCTTTCCACAGACTGTTCAGCTTGATTGTGCACTGATGTGGTGGGAATATTATCCATGGGGGCATTGGCAAGGTGCTTCCAGCTGCTTAAATTTCCCCTCTTGCTGATTGTCATTTGATCTTTGACTCCAATATTAGATGAGCATAAAAATGATACAGCCACCAGTCAGTTGTTTGTTTTTAATCTGCATCAATATAGTCGTGTTATTTTTAAAAACCTAATGTAACTAAGGCACCTGACTGCTAACCAGAAGGCTGGTGGTTCAAAACCATCACCCACTTCTTGGAAGGAAGATGGGGCAATCTACTTCCATAGTGATACTGCCTTGGAAACCCAAGGAGGGGTCGCTATGAGTCGCGTCCAAATCAATGGCACATAACAACAACAACAACAATGTAACTTTTAGGAGCTCTGGTAGCATAGTGCCTAAGGCACTTGACCATGACCCAAAAGGCTGGCAGTTCAAACCCACCAGCCACTCCTTGGAAGGAAGGTTGGGCAATCTACTTCCGTAGTGATACCGCCTTGGAAACCCAAGGAGGGGTTGCTATGAGTCAGGGCTGTCAGTTTGTCATACTGTGGTGGTTTGCACATTACTGTGATGCTGGAACATAACAACATAACAACAACAACAACGTCACTTTTTAGAAGGGTTCTTAACTTGATAACCAGTGAGAGATTAAAATATTTATGATCTGAAAACTAACTGAGAAATTTGCATCATGATTAACCACTTTATCATAATCTGCCTTATATCAGAATTAATCAGAGATGGTCTGATTCCCTCATTAGGGTATGTGGTGAAATGAGTTCCTTTATATGGCCTTTTGCTTTGGTTGTTTGGAGAAATATCTTGAGAGACTTTCCCCCTAATCTCTGAGGAGTTACCTTTGCCCTAGTTTCTACCAGAAAGGGTATGTTATTTTTTTTTCCCAGATTGATTGACATTTCCTAAGCAAGCTGCAAACAACTTGACTTTTCATCTGGTTCTGGCCCACAACCTGCCCTGTGATTGGTTTGCACCTTGTAGGGATTTGTCAACAGACTGTGCAAATGAGGTGAGTGGTAGTCTACTATGTAAATGAAGTATCTGTGGCCTATGGAGAGGGGATTGGTTAGTTGATGGCCCTGGTGGGAGTGCCATGCCTTGAAACTGACAGAGAATTTGTGTATTTCAGCAGCCAGCTCCACAGAAGTTTTTCAGTAGAAAGACAGGAAGAGAAGCAGCAGGAAGAAACCAAGGAAAGAAAGAAGAGAGAGAGAGAGAGAGAGAGGAACCGCCTAAAAGAGCTGTGCACAGTCAAGGACACAGTCAAGGGCTGTAAAACTGAAGATAGCAAGAGGCCTGGAAGGGACTCAGCTGGCAGAACTGATGGTGACAGACAGCAGGGCCAAGAGGAGCTTGTCCTGAGAGGACCAGAAGGAGCCTATCCAGAGCAGGCTAAGAGAAGCTCATCCTTGGGAGGCTGAGAAGAGCCTGTTCTCAGGGGGCCGACAGGAGCTGAGAGAGATGTCCTACCCTGAAGAAGGGAGACTTTGCCTACATGCTTCCTCATCTAGATCCTGAGTTATAGCCTGTTGATCCTGATCCCAAGTTGTACCTTGTTCCTTAATAAACCACTTAACTGTAAGTAAGTTTCATGAGTCATGTGGGATGTGATAGCTAATTGCCAAGCCCAATTGGGGGTGGGAAGAGTGCTGAGGAGAGGGAAAGTGGCCATTATCAGAGATGGAGTGGTACAGTAGCTTGGAGAATGTGGAAATCTGAGATATATTTAACCTCTGCCTTATAGGAATTGGCCTTGTGCTGATTCTTAAATTCGAAATTATTCATATAGGGTATAATCCTCAGTAGTATAGGGACCTTGCCTTGACACTCTGACACCCTCTGAGAGCTTAGCATCTTGTTATTTGTTGCTTTCAAGTTGCCTTTGAGTCATGGTGACCCCATGTACAACAGAAAGAAACGTTGGCTGGTTTGTGTCATCCTCATGATCACTGGTATGCTCGACTCCATTGTTGTGGCCACTGTGTATTTTGGGTGCCTTCCAACCTATAGGGATCATTTTCCAGCACTATATCAGGCAATATTTTGTTGTGATCTATAGGATTTTAATTGGCTGATGTTCAGAAGTCGATCACCAGGCCTTTCTTTCTAATCTGTCTTCGTCTAGAAACTCTGCTGTAATCTGTCCAGCACAGGTGATCCTGCTGGTATTTGAAATACCAGTAACATAGCTTTCAGCATCACAGCAACATGTAAGCCACCATAGTACAGCAAACTGACAGATGTGTGGCGAGTGCCTAGCATAGGTCCTTCAATATTTTTTTAATTGAATTTAAGCTAGTGAATTTTACTTGTTTAGTAACTACTTTTAAATGTCACAATTTAGGTTAAATGTTCACATGTATTTTGGTTAATGTGCTATTTCTCTTATTCTACATATTTGAAAAATATTTGAAGCTTGGGAAGTAAAATAGTCAGAAGTCCTTGTTTAAATAAACCTTCCTGAACACTCTTTACTGCCATCTAGTGGTAGAAACGGCTCCATTGTTGTCTAGTCCTTTCCCCTTGAAGGAAATAACATGGTCCTAGAAAAATGTCAGAAGCTTATCGTGGGTGAGGCCATGGGAGGGGTACACAATGGAGGACTTGTGTTTTTCACTGATTAATCAGGTGCTGCTTAGGCTGGTTGCCTCTCTGCACTCACCATAACAGAGGAAGCCTTCTTTGTGGTTTTGCAATGAAGCACATTATGATAAGCTCTGTGTGGTGTTCTGGCTGTGGTTCTATTAGAGGGTTAGTAATTGAGGCTTTTGGATAGCCTCATTACAACAATGCAGGCTTTACAGGAGAAGAGTCATAATTGATTAGCATAAATGTTACACATATACACATACACATACATACACAGTGCATTGTTTCACCTTCTTCCTGAATTTAGGTCCTGTCTCCACCCCTCTTTGGCAGCCCCAGCCATAGAATGCTACCTGTGGCTCAAGAGAGAATGTCTTTAATACAAAGCTGCATCTCATGCAAGAGAGGAGCCAAGGCCTTCCTAGCTCAGCCTCTGATGATGACTACTGGGGCTGTTCACCCAAGTTGACTTTATTTATTCACAGGCAGAACTGCTAGTCAAGATTATGAGGCCCCTGCCCCAGTCAAATCCCTCCTCCTTCCAAGTTTTGTTTCATTTCTTTCATTTTTCTCCTCTCTTCTCTACTTGTGGACTCTTGCCAGATCTCTGAACAAAGAATATGAGTTCTTTGTGGCCTTTTCCTCCCCAAACCACACACCAATATACACACATGCACACACTTTAGAGCACTGGCCTAGATCCCTGTTGATGGCTCTTGAGAAATTCAGGGAAAATCCACTTAAGTCATGCATTGAGAAAACCCAAGGGCTGGATCTTCTGATGAGCTGAGTTGGTACTGGCCATTTGGTATGAGTTACAGGAAGCAGCTAGTCTCTCTACCAACCATCCTATAATATCTTTCCAGTTGACTCCTGAAACTCTCATATAAGCATAGAAAGTGCATAATTTCCAAATTGGAAATTAGGATTCATGTCTGACAGGTTATCAGAAAAATAGGGCAGGGCTGTTCTGCCAAATCTGAGTTGAATGCCTGCTCAGGAATAGATTTCCATTCTTAGTCCCACTGAGATCAAAGTCAGAGGGCACCTGTTTGAAAAACAATTGAGAAGGGTTCTGGGGCCACATCTGGATCTAGTGGAAGAAGAATGCAGGGATGAGACACAAAAATCAACTATATTTCTATATTCTAGCAACAAACAATAGGAAAGCAACAATTTAAAAATACCTTTTTAAATATCATCAAAATGATCAAATACACAAGTTATCAACTCCCACACAGAAAGGTGCAGTTCTCTCAAGGCCCTGGCTTGAGACTACCTCCACTTGGGACCCTGGCCATCACACCAAAGAGTAAAACTTCCTGGTTCCCAAGATCCACTTGAGATTCTAAGGAAGGTGGCTAGACAGGCCTTAGGCTTTGAATTAAGGAAAACTCCCACTTTTCCCTCACCTTCTAGATATTTTTATAACAACTATACAGTGGGGAATATCCTCGGGGGCCTGGCAAGTCCAAAGCAACTTGTCAGGCACATCTGATGTTACTTGCTTTGACAGGTGTAGACATTATGGTGTAGAGAAAAGATCCCTGGGACATGGAAACTGTAGTATAGTCTTACTTCTGCCGCTAAAATCTGTGGCAGGATGAGAAGAAGGAGAAGTTACTCAGGAAGAGCAGAGAACGTCCAATTCCTGTTCATTCATTCAACAATTTTCAACAACTATGTTACATCCTGGCGATACAGAGTTGAATAAGAGACAAGCACGAGGATACTAAACTTCACAAAGGAATGATGTTATGACACTTTGCACAGAGACACGGGGTGGACTCTTGATGCAGGTCTTTCACTCACCAACAAGTTGACCTTGCATTTAAACCCAGGACATCCCAATTCTTACTCTTTCCTCCAAAAAAAAAAAAAATTTGGGAGGGAAAGGGCTTCTGGATGATCTCAGTGACCCTTCCAGCTCTGACATTCTTTGACTTGACATGAGTCTACATTTATCTTGCAAATATTTACTGAATGCCTATTATCCCCTTGAACTGTGCTGGGTGCTTTGATTTTCTTCTTTCTAAAATGGCAGGAAACAGTACCTACTCTACTGGGTCCATCCATTCTAATGAGAAATGAACATGCTTTAGAAAAAGTCTATAATTATAGAAATGCATGACTGTTTCTTATTAGTAAGTGGGTGCCTTTCTTCACTTTGTAGTGCTAAAATGTGCTCTATCTATTTTGTTATCTTTAATTACCTGCAGCTAAACAAATTATCCTTCTTTCTGCCAAAGAAGCATCCATTAACAATACCCTGTGAAGACACAGCCAGAACAATAACCATTTGCAGGGTACTTTGGTCCTCCCCTCACCCATGTTTTCATCCCTACCAGATTTTTCCCTTCCTTATAAAAAATAGAAGAATACCAGCAGCCATTTTATAAATCCTGGACAAACTCCATTTTGCCACCATGCACAACCCCTTCCCCCATGGCCTGCACACTCACCTGCACCAGGTCTGGTGTGAGGCGCTTGGCCTGCAGCCATTTCTGGAACCTTCCAGTTTTCCGCAGGACACGCTCTATGCTGCAGGTCTTTGCGGCTGTTGCGGAGGCACAGATTCTCCTGTCAGAGAGCTCATTTTGGTATTTGCTGACCAACCTAGAGATCTCCACAGGGCGCCAGGTTTTGGAATCATCTGAGTAATTGGCAGGGTAAGAAGGCAGGTAGTCTGGAGGAAGTCGGAGGGAGGAAGCCAGCCAGTTGTCAAACCTGTTGGAAGAACAGCCCTTTTAGGATTGGCCTGTGAGCTGGAGAGGTGAAGCAGGGACTAGCAAAAGTGAGCATCACTGCCAGAGCTGGAGGCCAGCAGAGCCGGGCACAGGGAGACAGAGGATGGTGCTGATCTAATCCACTTTTTAGGCTGGGGCCCTTCAAGCTATTTTGGTGAGAAGATCATTTTTGCTTCCTCAAACTTAAAAAAATTGCCATTGAGTAGACTCTGAGTCGGGGTGACCCCATGTGTGTCAGAGTAGAACTGTGCTTCTTAGGGTTTTCAATGGCTGATTTTTCAGTAATAGACCACCAGGCCTTTCTTCTGAGTCATAGAGACCTTGTAGACAGTGTAGAACTACCCCACCACCCTGAGTTTCCAAGGCTGTAGTCTTTACGGAAGCAGACTGCTAGCCACCACTTATTGAACTCCTACTTCACGTAAGGGGGGTCTGGTAGTGTAGTGCCTAAGGCATTTGACTGACAACCAGAAGGCTGGCAGTTCAAACCCACCAGCCACTCCTTCCTTGGAAGGAAGGTTGGGCAACCTACCTCCGTAGTGATACTGCCTCGGAAACCCAAGGAGTGGTCGCTATGAGTCAAAATCGACTTGACGGCAGTGAGTTTGGTTTTTGTTTTGGTTTACTCCATGTAAAGGGAGCAGCTTTACACATGCTGTTGCTTTTAACTGTCCTTGTATCTCATCCCCACTTAACAAATGTGGAAACTGAGGATTAGAGAGTTGAAGAACCTTGTTCAAAGCCAGACACTGTTGCCAAGCAGGAGCACAAACTCAGGACAGTCTGTCACCAAAACCCATGATCTTTTCCTTTTCCACACTGGCTCCTACAACTGTTCACTCTGACCTATCACTGCATCTTGGAAATGTTCTCCCAGGCTTCTGGGCCTGTACTAGGGAGACCATTGCCTCTCAGTATCAAACTCCAAGAAGCCCTATCAATTTTGCTTTCAGGTCAATGATTTAAATTATTAGTACCAACCAAATCTCAGGAAAGAGTGGCTGCTAAATGGTCACCAAGTTCAAAGCTTTCTGGGGATTCAGGAGGTGTGTAATTCCATAAAATGGCCTTGTCGGTACTTAGTCCTCTGCAGAACATGCACTGGCCTCCAATAATCTGCTGATTTCCTAGGTCCACATTGACCCTTTTCTCCATAGTCATTTCTCTAGCTATGTGCTAGTATTTCCATTAGGGAAGCATGTTAAATCTTCTTTTGATTTTTGTATGAAAAATTACTAAGAAAAGGTTTACTCCTATTATTCTTGATAATTGAGGGTCACACTGCAAATTAAAATTGGGCCTTATAAGATACATATTTAATTTAAATAAGAATCTTTAAATTCTTATTATTGGGCCTTATTGGGGAACCCCATGATAATGAGTTTGGACTAAGGAGTTTTGGAAGAATTAGCATTTTGATTAGCTAAAAACCCTAGATTGTTTTGTTCTCTAACTAATAGGACACAGTTTTAACCTAAGAAACCACAAGCTTTTTGTAATGCTTTGATAACAAAGAAAGCTACCAAAAACTTACAAGGGCAAAGAGGTCAAAAGACTTGTTCAGGGAGCTGGATAACCTAGGATGAGATCACAGGCCTCTGAATCCCTGAGGACGCACTAGTGCTCCAGGGACTCTAGCATTTTGGAAAGTGTGTCCTCTAAAATGTATATTGAAGTCCTAACCCCAGTACTTGTGAATGTGACCCTGTTTTGGAATAGGGCTTTTTCTTTTGTTATAAAAATGAGGTCATACTTAATTAAGTAGGGTGGGTCTTAAACCCAGTCCCTTCTGGGTGATGTCTTATAAAAAGACAGAACATACACACAGAGACACACACACACAGGGGGAAGACATCATACGAGGATCTCTCTGCAACCAAGGAATACCAAGAAGTTCCTGGGGCTACTAAGGAAGGACTCTCCCCTAGAATCGATGCCTAATTTGAAAGCTTCTAGCTTCCAAAACTGTGACACAATAAATTCCTGTTCTTCAAAGCTACCCACTCGTAGTTTTGTTATGGTGACCCTAGGAAACTAAGACAGTGGCCTACCAGAAAGTGTCCATAAGCAACTTCTGTAATGCAGGAGAATTCAAATTGCAGTGCAAGTAAGCATAAAGAATTACCTTCAAGAAAATAGACACAGAGGCACCAAACACTAGGCCAATGCATAGACAGGTGGGAAGATCAGGTGGGGATAGGTGAACAGGAATACACTCAAGACCAAAGATAGATTTGGCTGAAGATAGTCTTACATATGTACTTGTGCTACAAAATTATCCACATACATTACAGAAGTAACAGAGAACAAGGTTGGAGTAGCTTCTCAGAGACAACAAAACACCTTGAGGGAGAGAATCATCAGATCTGCAGGCTCAGGACTGTAGTCTCAGGGGACATCATGCTCAATTGGCACATCATACATAAAAATCTTGTTCTACATCCTACTTTGGTGGGTAACGACTGGGGTCTTGAAAGCTTCTAAGCAGCCATCTAAGATGCAACTATTGGTCTCCTTTCATCTGGAGCAAAGAAGAGTGAAGAAAAGCAAAGTCATTTGGAAATAATTAATCCAAAGATATGATGGACCCACAAGGACTTCAGCCTTCATGAGCCCAAGACCAGAACTAGATGGTGCCCAGCTACCAATGCCAACCACTCAGAAAGGGATAAAAATAGGAGATCCTGGATAGAGTGGGAGGAAAAATGTGGAGCAAAATTCAAAAACACAAAAATGATCAGAATTACTGGTTGGATAGAGCCTGGTGGAACCCCTGAGACTATGGCCCTGGGTTATCCTTCGGGCCTGGAAATGGACTCACTTTCACTGATTGGCTTTCAGTCTGACAGTAGAAAGACCTACATGCACAACACCTATCTTAGGGAGATGCACCTACCTACCCTAGGGAGGAGCACTCCTTAGATCAATCATCCATGAGACCTCAGAGGGGTGGTATTTACATAGAGGGAAAGCTGCACAGACAGGAATGCATAGATAACAAGGACAGTTTTTTATGGTTGGGGATTGTAATCGGGGCCGTGAAATCTAATGTGGGTGAACTGTTGACAGTGAAACAAATTTGCTTTGTAAATTTGCACCCAGATCACAATTAAAAAAAGTTTTTTAAATTGCCACAAATCTATTTTAAAAAGTGAAGCAGTGTAAACTTTCAACTAGCCAGTTTTCCTGGAAGCTTCAGGATAACCATGGGAAATGGTCTTCCTTTCTAGTAGGATAAGGAAGGATCCAGGGCCTGTTTCTTGGAGGTGTTCCAACTGACAAAGGGCCTGTTATCAAGTATTAACAACTAAATGGCTCATTTAGTTAGCAACTGTGATGTTTACTTTTATGTGTCAACTTAGAGAGGCTATGTTGCCCAGTTGTGTGGTCAAAAACCAGTCTAGATGTCGCTATGAAAATATTTACATGTGATTAACATTTACATCAGTTGACCTTAAGCAAAACAGGCTATCCTCCATAATGTAGGTAGGCCTCATCCAATCAGGCGAAGAAGGTCTTAAGAGCAAAAACTGAAGTTTCCCTAGGGAGAAAGAGTCTGCCTTAAGAGTGTAACATAGAAACCCCATCTGAGTTTTCAGCCCACTGCCTAAGGAATTTGACTGCTAACCAGATGGTTGGCAGTTCAAACCCACCAGCTGCTCCATGGAAGAAAGATGGGGCAATCTACTTCCGTAAAGATTTACCACCTCAGAAAACTTTAAACAGAATTATGAGGATGATAGAAGCTCTGGTGTTATAATGTCTAAGGCATTTGAGTGCTTACCAGAAGGCTAGCTGTTCAAACCCACCAGCCCCTCCTCAGAAGGAAGATTGGGCAATCTACTTCTGTAGAGATACTACCTTGAAAACCCAAGGAAGAGATACTATGAGTGGAATGAACTCAATGGCAGTGAGTGTGGTTTTTATGTGGAAGATACTATTTATTATTAATATCACACAGATAAGGAAACTGAGGCACCGAGAAGTTAAATAACTTGCTTAAGGTCACATAACCAGGAATTGAAGGAAGCTGTCTTCAAGGCTCCAGAACTTGCAATCTTAACTACTTTACTGTTGCTTATTCCTTTATCATTCATTTTATCAATTAGCTCTTGGCAAGAGATAGGTAGCATTATAAGGGATTGTAGTTGGCAGGGTCCTTAAAGTTAATTTTGTCCCAACCTCCTTCCCTATTTTGTTTTGAAGATGAAAAAATTGAAGGGAGAGCAAACATGTGACTTGTTTGAGGAATCATAGAAAATTAGTGGGGGAGAAGGACAGATCTCCAGGCTCCTTGCCTCTCAGTTGGTGGAGAGACCTTCCTGCTCTACAGAAAAACTCATTGTCTTTTAGTTCTTTTCTCATCTTCTGAGGAGAATCTGCTGAGAGAGAGGGCAGGGCTGACTCGGTGGGTAACTGGTAATGCCAGATTCAGGTCATGGATGATAAGTGGTGGCTTCAGGCTTTCTATAAGAATTAATTAAGTAAAAAATAAAAATGTTTACAGGTCATACTTTCCCCCCATTCAAAATGGTAATAAGTTTATTGTACTGAATGGGAACAAATTTATATTCTTACAAGACTGATAACTTACTTTATTGAAGAAAAGAATGTCACTGTGAAATTGGTACTACTTTCTTATTCACTGAAACGTTGCTTTCCCATAATTTGGAAAACACAAACAGAAGCAGCTTTCTAATCTTCCTTCTGAACTGAGATCATGGGTATGTTTGAAGTGAGGTTGGCTGAGTTTCTCATTGTGCTGAAAGATGAACAAGCAGGATCATGGTTTCTTAGAGCTGGAAGGAAGTATAAAGGTCATTTGGTCCAGTTTCCCCTGAACCCCTCAGTGAGGCATAAGGGAAAGGGATAGAGTTGGAATCAGAGCAAAATACCCTCTTTCCTCATATGCTTGCCTTCAGTCAAATTCTAAGTCTGTAGATGGCCCTCCTAAATATTTCTTGCCTTTCTTCCCTCTACATTCCTCAGCTCTGCAGTTAACTCTTAAAACATTCAGTGCCTTCCACAAAAAAATACATAAAAGCCTTGTTCTGCATCCTATGTTGGTGAGTAGCGACTGGGGTCTTAAAAGCTTTCAAACGGCCATCTAAGATGCAGCTAAT
>NW_006922929.1:103205-104842 GCF_000298275.1 Orycteropus afer afer | reverse complement strand
AATCAGTCCTAGGACATGATGGCCCTTGAGGCCACAAGAACTAGATGGTGCCTGGCTACCAGTGCTAATCACTCAGGAAAGGATGAAATCTGGAGATCCTGGGTAGAGTGGGAGGAAAAATGTGGGACAGAATCCAAAAACTCAATAATGACCAGAATTACTGGTCAGATGGAGTCTGATGAGACCAATACTGTGGCCCTGGAATACATTCTGTGCCTGGAATAAATCTCACTCCCAGGATCTGGCTATCAGCCCAATAGTTAATAAGATGTGCATGCAGACCACTCAACCCAGAGTGATGCACCCCCATACTCTATGGTAATACATCCCTTAGAGCAATAGACCATGGGGCGCCAGAGGGGCAACATTCAAATTGAGGAAATGCAGGACAAACAGGAGCGCATAAATATGAGGGGCACAGGGGGAGGGTTACTGGGTAGGGAGGGGAGGAGATTGGGTTAGGGTTGGAGATGGTAAATGGGGAGTGAAACTAAATGTACACGTAATGTTGAATGTTAAACAAGCTCTTAACAACAACAACAACAACAACAACAACAACAACAACATTCAGTGTCTTCCAAAAGCCCTCAGGGTAAAGTTCAGACTCCTTAGTGCAGTTCACAAAGCTCTTCATAAACTTCCCTGCTGCCTCTCTTTCTAAGTTGCTTTCCTGCTGCTCTCCATACAAGTTTTCTTTGGTCTCAGCAAACCACTGAGCATCCTTCAATACACCTGATTCTTTTGGGACTCTGAGCTTCCACTTACCTTATCATGTGCTTATCCCTTTGCCTAGGAGCTCTGGTAGCATAGTGCCTAAGGCACTTGACTGCTAAACCAGGAGGCTCGCGGTTCAAACCCACTAACCACTCCTCGGAAGGAAGGTTGGGCAATCTAATTCTGTAGTGATACTGCCTTGGAAACCCAAGGAGGGCTCGCTATGAGTTGGGGCCGACTCAGCGGCACATAACAACAACAGCCCTTTGCCTGGGATACTTTCTTCCTCTTTCTTGTCTGGATAATCCCCACCTAATCACTGAAAACCCAAGTAGGTTCCAACTCTTTTGATTCTCAGTCCCTCATCCCCTAGCTACGATAGGTTCTCTTCTACATGCTACCATAACACCCTGTTTAGGACATTTTGCATACTTCTCTTATTCTGCTTTCATCATTGATTTACTTCTTTGTTTTCCTAGTAGAAAGTAAATGCCTTCAAGATGATCGGGCCTCCTTCATCTTTGAAACTCAGTACCCAGCACAGTGCCTGGCACCAAATTAGCACCTGACATATTTTAATTGGATGGATGAATGCATATTTGGATGTATAGATGGATAAGTGCATAGAGGGACACATGGAAGGGCGGATGGATGGATAGGATGCACAGAATGATGATTGGGTGGAAAACTGCATGGAGGGATGCCTGGATATGTAGATGGATACTTTGCCATAAGCTCCTTGGTCCTGAAGCCTCTGAGTTGATTTGAGGAAGTGAGTTAAGATAATAATTTCTATCATTTTCTGAATCAGGGGAGGCAGACAAGAGGCAAGGGAGAAGGGAAGGCCAAATCAAGCCTAATAATTTAAAGTGAGCCCTCTAGTGCTTAGCTGCAAGTATTTAAATGCTTTTATGATGTTGGAA
>NW_006922929.1:97417-102755 GCF_000298275.1 Orycteropus afer afer | reverse complement strand
GGAAGCTCATCTGTCCTTAGCTGCTGCGTGGATATAAGCATTGTCCAATCATTACTGAGAATAAGCAGTGTTGGAGTGCTAATGCTTGCTTGGTTATAGCATTTTGGCCAAGGTCTGTGGGTTTTGGATTGCTTTCTCCTAAGTCATCCTGGTAATCTTCTTTAGAACAGGAGAAATGTTTGGAAATCGACAAGAACAAGACAAACAAATACACCATTAGAAAGAGAGACAAAAGCTGTGTACTTGCTCACATAGGAAACAAGAAATATGAATGGTCAACAAACCTGAAAAAAGGCTCAACTCAGAAGAAATACAAACGAAAAAATAACAGTAATACTAAGTATTTGTTAATGTGTAAGAAGTGAGTTCCATAGGTAGAAGTGTTCCTTTGGAGACAGATTCACACACATGATACACACACACATGTCAATCTAAAAATTTTGCCATATTTTTTACCCCAAAATTCAACTGATGTGCACAAAAGTCTAGTCACAGGGATGTTCAACTTAGTATTGTTTATAACACTTAAAAGTTGGAAAAAAAAAAAAAAACCCAGCTGTCTCACAGTGGTGGGCTATTTAAATAAATTATGGTTGATTGATACAATTGAATAGTATAAAACCATTAAAAATCAAATTGTGGAGGAATATTTAATGATGTGGAAAGCTATTCTTGATAATATTGTTAAATAAAAGTTTCTAAGAGTATACGTAGTGTGATCCCATTTTTGTCAAAATTTATTTATATTTATCCATACTTAGAGAAAAATGGCAAGGATATACACCAAAATGTTAGCTAAGTGGTGTTCTTTAGGTTGAGGAATTATGCATGATTTTTTTTGTATTTTCTATAATCAATATTTCCTAAAGATTATAAAATAAAATGATTACTTTTATAATAAGAAAGTTATTTAATTTGGAAACAGGTAGTGATGATGGTTAAACAAAATGAACATGACTAATTCCACTGAAATGTACATGTAAAAAATGTTGAAATGGCAAATGTTTTGTTACATGTATATTTGCCACAATAAGAAAAGGCTAAAAAAACAGTTAAAGTGTAGAGAAAAAAAACAAGATTATGAACAAATTCCTCTCCCCAGAACCACTCTGGCCCTCTTCCTTGTGCTGATGGATGGGGATGGGTGTTCTCAATAAAGGGGGGATGTGAGCACAGACCTGCCCAGCCTGGTGTTTTCCTGCTTGCATCTGCACACTTCCCTTTCAGGTTCACATGGAAAACGAATCCTGAGGGAGGTGGAGTAATATCCTGAATTCAATGGAACACAAAACTATTCTGAATTTGGCTAATACCTGCCAGGTGAGAAATGATTTATTTCCAGTAGGTGAGGAATAGTCCCCAAGTAGTGCAAAAAGTTAAGTGCTCAGCTACTAACTGCAAGATTGGCGGTTCAAATGCACCCAGAGGTGCCTCTGAAGAATGGTCTGTCAATCTATTTCCATAAAATCAGGCTTTGAAAACCCCAGGGAGCACAGTTCTACTCTGATACATGTGAGGTCACCATGAGTCAGAATTGACTCAACAGGAACTGGTTTGTTTGTTTGTTTTTTGGTGAGAAATAAACTGTAATGCATATCAGTTAAAATTAGGCAACCCTATGCACGTCAGAGTAGAACTGTGCCCAGTAGGGTTTGCAATGGCTGATTTTTCAAAAGGAACTCATCAGACCTTTCTTCTGAGTGACTCTACGTGGACTGAAGCCTCCACCTTTTTGGTTACCAGCCAAGCATTTTAACTGTTTGCACCACCCAGGGACTGACTCTAAGATGCATGCACTCTTGTTTATTTATCTGGAGAAGGATGTGAACCTGGGACTTTTCCTCAGTCAAATCCCCTCATTTCCCCCTCTTTAATATTAAAATATGTCCATACTGTCATGCACTTCTTTCTCAGAAGAATCCTCACTACTTTTCCTGTGTTGTCGGTCATCTCCATCCCATTCCTGAAGTGGGAAATCTTGAATTCAGTTTCAAAATCAGCATCACTATTTCCTGTTACATCAAGAGGATCAACAAAATGTCTGTCTAAACCAACTTGAATCCTTGCTGTTCTACTCTGTACCTGATCACCTTTTTTTCCTGGATCAGAACTAGTCTTACACAGCCTCCTGTCCCAGTTTCATCATTCTGCACACTTGCATTCTCTGAGGTCTTTCTGAAACACAGGTGTCATCTTGTTTACCACCCTCACCATTGCCTCAACTGAGCATCTTTCACCTTTTCTACATTCAAACATACCTAAAAAAATGTCTAATAAGAAAAACCAGTTGTTGTCGAGTCAGTTCTGACTCATGGAAACTCCATATGTGTCCATATGAGAACTGTGCTCCATAGGGTTTTCAATGGCTGATTTTTTAGAACTAGATCACCAGGCATTTCTTCCAAGGCACCTCTGTGTGGACTTGAACATCCAACTTTTTGGTGAGCAACAGAGTGCTTTAACCATTGTACCACTCAGGGTGTCCCTCATAAGAAAAGACCATATAGACTCCATAAAATATTTACTATCCTGCAAAAGATGTTTAACATTTTTGTTAAATAATGTTTTCTATTTATTACTTCTGTTTAGTAATTTAGTTGAATAATCTAGTATGTCTTTGGGTAGTACCAACTGGAAATAAGATTATTGTTAATTAATGCTTTTTGTTTGGTGACCAAGTCTTACAAGCATGAGGTCCTTCGGGGTGGGGAGGAAAAGGGGCATATTACAAAAGGTCTTTTGTACTGAAAGGGCTAGGAGCAACTGGTGTACAGATTAAGGTTCAAATTCCTTGTCATGGCATTCAAGGCCCCTTCCTTCATCTTACCATTCGACCTCCTCCTCTGGGGCCTCACCCCATGTTCTAGACACTAAGCATTTCTCACCTCTCCCCATACCTCTGGGCTTTTCTTAAATTGGTCCTTCTGCCTTACGCCCTTCCCCTCCCACTAAATTCCAGCCCATCCTTTCATGCCTTATTCTGGATACTTCCCTTTGGAGAAGACTTTCCTCATGCTCCATTTGGAATGCCCCCCCTGTCAAGCTCCTAGAGGTCCTATAAACTTTACTTCTGGCCTGCATGAGAACAAGCCTAACCCTCTGGAGTGCAATGACTGGAGTTGTGGTGTCCCCATAGTACCCCCTGGATCTTGGCCATAGTAAAGGTTCATTAACTGCATGTTGGATAGGATTGAGTTCCAGAGTGTGATACCATTCTTTGGGGAGCCACATGCATCCTAATTTACTAAACTCAGGTTTTCTCTGATCAATGCAACATCTCGTAACAGAAAATTGGCTTAGAATCTTTGAAACAAACTGCCCAGGTTTGAATGTGAGATCTGCTGCTTACATGATGGCACTGGGCAAGTCACTTAATCTCAGTTTGCTCTCTGAATGATGAGTACAAAACTCTAACTCCCAAGACATTTGTGAGGAGTAAATAAAATAGCTTTAAAATGTCTGTCACATAGTAGGTGTTCTATAAATTTTATTTCCCTCCTATTAGGAATGAATTTGGTGAACTCAACAATCCCAGGCTACTCTGATCATAGAAATGAAAACTTTATGTTCCCACTTCAAAAGGAGACTTTGGAGTTAGCATTTAGGGCTGGAATTTGCACCCACACTCTTCCCAGACACAACGTCAGACCATTATTACAATGATTAAATGGCTTTGTTTCAGTTCCCACCCATAAATTACAGTCTGATTTGTTTTCAACAGATTCCTGGACATTTTCACGTGAAGGGAACCAATTTTGCCCCTCAGAGTTATTTGATTGAGATTCTGACCTTATTTCTTCTTTAAAGAACTTCTTGCAAATAGATGTCCCGATGCAGGCATTGCATTTATCAAGACCGAGGAAACTCCTTTCAGAATTGTAGCTGCTTCTGACTCCGGGCATCAGAGATGGAGAGAGAGAAGCTGACGAGGAGAAGGCAATGCTCAGGGCTGAGAACCACAGCAGCAGGGCCGGCCAGCCTGGGCGGAGGGCAGCAGCCTCAGTCCCCAACACAGGCTCCATCCCTGGGTTAAGACTCCAGCTGCAGCCTCAGCTGCCCACTCAGAGCTGCACAGAGGCAGGTCTAAGCAAAAGAGGAGGTTGCCAAAGGGGCAGGCTTCAGGGTTGCTGACCCCATCCCAGCCTCCCAGGGTTCTGTTTGAGGATGCTAAGGAGCTTGGGCCTTAGGGGCCTAGCAGGGGGAGGGGAGGAAATCCATGGAGGATGCTGATAAGCGCTTTCCAGAGTTATTCTTCCTCTGCCTGGGGCGGCTGCCTCAGGCTGGGGAGGATTTCACTGCAGATTTTGGGAAGGACAATGGTCAGGGCTTGTCTGTGCAGTCTTTCAACAAACACAGGATATCCTGGCTGGGCAGGAAAGGTCCACGCAGGATGTGTGTCCAACCTGGGTCCCACCTGGGAGTTTCAAAAGATCCTGAAGGCCTCCGCCCTCAACTATTTTAATTCTGGGTGTTTGTCCCTGTGGATCACACACACAGGCACACATATGCACAGTTGTTTCCCTCCTCCTCAGTGTATAATTTGGCCCAGACCTTAGCCAGTCATACCTTTCCAATTTTACCGTATATGGCTGTGAAATAACTAGAGGTTAACTTGTTGGCATGTAAGTGACACATTTAAAACTGATTTGAAAGGTGAAGGGTTTTTGCTGCTTAGAGAATAGAAAAACTCAGGGTAGTCCATGTTTTAGCTTCTCTTGCTGAACTGAAAATGAAAGTGGGGAAAGGACCTGTTGGCGTGTGTGGTGTGATGAAGGGAACACCAGAAAGATATCTCAGGCTGCCACCAACTGTGTCTGTCTCTCTGAACCTGAAAGTTCCTCTTCCCTTTACCACCCTGCCTCATTTCTCTGGTTTTTGTCCCTCAGAGTTATTTGATGGATAATCTCATCCTATTTCCTCTTCTATTTAAAAAATTGTGTTAAAAATCTATGTAACAAAACATACACCTCCCTCAACAATTTCTATATGTACAATTCAGTGACATTGGTTGCATTCTTCAAGTTATGCAACCATTTCCAAATTCTTTTCCAAATCATCCCATCACCATTAACATAAACTCACTGCCTCCTAAGTAAAAACTTCCCCTTTCCTTCTTCCTCCCACCCTTGGTAACTATAAGGTCACAGCAAGGAGAAGAGGACGCACAAAAGTGGGGTTAAAGAGAAGTTTTTATTCTGCGTTCCCGGGCAAGGTTTACAGGTCCCCCAAAAGGGATGTGGGCGAAGTTCACAGGTCCCTGAGAGGGGCCCGAGAAGTTGCGCCCCCCCGGATGGGGGGGCGTGTTAATATAGTTGCACAGTGGACCTGAGTCGGGGCA
>NW_006922929.1:93276-97304 GCF_000298275.1 Orycteropus afer afer | reverse complement strand
TTTGTAGCTTCTTCCTGTTCAATCTTTTACCCACCTGACTGGCACCGCGTTCTGCCTGACAGTAACCACTAACCACTAACAAGCTTTGCTCTCTATACATTTGCTTATATCATATAAACGAAATCATACAATATTTGTCCTTTTGTGACTGACTTATTTCACTCAGCATAATATTTTCAAGGCTCATTCATGTCATAGGATGTATCAAAACCTCATTTCTGTTTATGGCTGACTAATATTCCATTGTACAGATATAACTCATTTTGTTTATCCATTCATCTGCTGAGGGGCATTTAGGTTGTTTTTACCTTTTGGCTAGTGTGAGCAGTGCTGCAATGAGCACTGTGTACAGATCTCTGTTTGCTTTCCTGCTTTCAATTCTTTTGGGTGCATACCTAGGATTAGGATCACTGGCCTATATGGTAGTTTTATGTTTAACTTTTTGGGGCCTCACCAAAGTACTTTCCAAGGTGGTTGTACCATTTTACATTCCCACCAGCAATGGATGAAGGTTCCAATTTCTCCATATCCCCCCAAACACCTGTTACACCTGTTATTTTCCTTTTTTGTTTTATCATAGCGGTTCTAGTGAGAGAGCTTATTTATTGTAAAAGGAAGTTCCAGTGCAATGAACTTGGATTTAATATCCCCAGGATGCTTTTCCTCTTAATATAAAAATGAGACCCACAGCATGGGTAGATGGGAGTGCTACTTTGGGAATAGAGAGAGCCCCTAAGGAACAAATCAGGGAAGGTATATTTCCCTGCCTTCCTGGGATGCAGGGTGGGGAGCCTTGCTAAAGATTGCTCTGGTGGGAAAATCAGGGTAAAGACAGTTCTCTGATAGTTAAACATGTGCTTACTAGTCATCTGTATATCTTCTAAGGTTAAGTGTCCATTCATGATTTGTTAGTTTTTTACTGTTGAGTTTTGAGCGTTCTTTATATATTTTAGATAATAGCTCTTTTTTGATTTGTGGTTTGCGAATGTTATCTCCTAGCCAGTCCTGTGTCTTTCCATCCTCTTAACAAGGTCTAAGACCTTAAGTTTTAAGTTTTAATAAAGTGCAATTTATCAATTTCTCCTTTTATCAATTGTGGTTTTAGTGTCAAGTCTAAGAACATGGCTTAGTCCTAGGTCCAAAAGATTTTTTCTTATAGTTTCTTATGAAAGTTTTATAGCTTTATGGTTAATATTTTAATCTATCACCCATTAAAGCCTTGAGTTGCAAAATTGAAGGATTCTATGGGCAAATTATTGAATGACACAGGAAGCATCAAAAGGAGATGGAAGGAATACATTTCACTGTACCAAGAATTGATTGGCAGTTGACCATTTCAGCAGGTAGTATGTGATCAAGAACTGATGGCACTGAAGGAGGAAGTTCAGCTGCACTGAGAGCATCGACAAAAAAAAAAAAAAAAAAAAAAAAAAAAGACTCCAAAGACTCCAGGAATAGATGGAACTCCAATTAGGATGTTTCAACAATATGATGCAACACTGAAAGCACTCACTCATCTATGCCAAGAAATTTGGAAGACAGCTACCTGACCAACCAACTAGAAGAGATCCATATTTGTGCCCATTCCAAATAAAGTGATACAAAAGAATGTTGAAATTATCAAACAATATCATAAACAAGTAAAATTTTGCTGAAGATAATTAAAAAACTATTGTGACAGTATATTGACTGGGAACTGCTAGAAATTCAACCAGATTCAGAAGCAGTGGGACGAGAGAGATCATTGCTGATGTCAGATGGATCTTGGCTGAAAGCAGAGAATGCCAGAAAGATGTTTACCTGTGTTTCATTGATTATGCAAAGGCATTTGACTGTGTGGATCATAACAAATTATGGATAACATTGTGAAGAATGGGAATTCCAGAACACTTAATTGTGCTCATGAGAACAGGTACATAGACCAGGAAGCAGTTCTTCAAACAGAACAAAGAGATATTGCATAGTTTAAAGTGAGAAAAAGTGTCCTCAGGGTTGTATGGTTTCACTATATTTATTCAATCTATGTGCTGAGCAAATAATCCAAGAAGTTGGCCTATATGAAGAAGAACACAGTATCAGGATTAGAGGAAGACTCATTAACAACCTGTGATATGCAGCTGACACAGCCTTGCTTGCTGAAAGTGAAGATGACTTGAAGCACTTACTGGTGAAGATCAAAGACTACAGCCTTCAGTAGGGATTACATCTCAACATAAAGAAAACAAAAATGCTCACAATCAGACCAATAAGCAACATCATGATAAAAGGAGGAAAGATTGAAGTAGCCAGGGATTTCATTTTACTTGGATCTAGAATCAATGCCAGTGGAAGCAGCAGTCAAGAAATCAAATGATGTATTTATTGCATTGGGAAAATCTGCTACAAAAGATCTCTTTAAAGTGTTAAAAAGCAAGGATGTCACTTTGAAGAGTAAGGTGCCCCTGATCTAAGCTATGGTATTTTCAAGAGCCTCATATGCTTGTGAAAGGTGTAAAACAAAATAAGAAGATGAAAGAAAAAATTGATGCTTTTGGATTATGGGGTTGGCAAAGAATATTGAATACACTATGGACTGCCAAAGAGCAAACAGAATGTTCCTTAGAAGCAAATATGGTGAGACTTAATATCAGGTGCTTTGGACATATTATCAAGAGGGACGAGTCTCTGGAGGAGGACATCATGCTTGATAAAGTAGAAGAAGATCCTCACTGAGATGGATTGGCACAGTGGCTACAACAATAGGCTTAAATATAGCAACGATTATGAGGATGACACAGGATCAGGGAGTGTTCCATTCTTTTGTACATGGGATCACTACGAGTCAGAACTGACTAGATGACACCTAACGACAACATGATCCATTTTGAATTTGTTGATGAAACGTGAGGTTTAGGTTGAAGTTCATATTTTTGCATATGGAAATCCATTTATTGAAAAGACTATCCTTCCTCCATTGAATTTTGTTTGCACTTTTGTCAAAAATCAGATGCCCATTCTTGTGTGTGGCTGTTTCTGGGATCTGTTTTTTTTCCCCCATTGACCTGTGTCTGTCCCTCTGCTAATACATTGTAGTCTTGATTACTGTAGTTATATAATGACTTGAGATGAAGTAGAGTGATTTCTCTCATTTTCTTCTTTTTTGAAAATTATTTTAACTATTCTTTCCCCTTTCCTTTTGCTTATAACTTTTATAATAATCTTGTATCTACAAAACAATCACAAAGATAGCACAAGATTGGGCAATATTTTGTTCTGCTTTACATAAGATCACCATGAGTCAGAGCTGACTTCATGACAACTAACATCAACAACAATATCTGCAAATAATCCTGGGATTTTGATAAGAATTGAGTTAAATCTACATATGAATTTGTGGAGAATTAACATCTTTATTTGGTTGAGATTTCCAATCCATAAATATAGTATATCTCTTAATTTATTTAGATCCTTGACTTCTTTCACTAGTTTTTTTTTTTTGATAGATTTCAGCATCTAAATCCTGCAAATTGTGTTCTATTTTTAACTTCAGTTTCCATGTGTTTATTGCTCTTATATCAGAATACGACTGATTTTTGTTTTCTTATTTTCAATTTTGTTTATTTATTTTCTTTATTATTTCTTTCCTTCTGTCTGCTTTGGGTTTGTTACATTGTTCTTTTTTTATTTTTATTGTATTGAAATAAGAATTTAGATTATTGATTTTTGACATTTACTTATTTTAATGTAAGCAGTCAGTGCTATGAATTTATCTCTCAAGACTGCTTCAGCTGTGTCCCACACAATTTTATGTGTTGTATTTTTATTTGCACTCAACTCAATGTGCTCTTAAAACTTTTGTTGAAACTTCCACACTGACACATAAATCATTTTGATGTGTGTTATTCAATTTCTAAGTATTTGGAAGTTTATTATTATTATTATTATTGTGATTTGAGTGAAGATTTACACAGCAAATTCACTTTCCATATAGCAGTTTACATATACTTTGTCTCATGACATTGACCACAGTTTACCACAATGCAACAGCT
>NW_006922929.1:83070-89136 GCF_000298275.1 Orycteropus afer afer | reverse complement strand
CTTCTATATCCTTCCCTTCAAGGCTCAGGGGTCCAAGATTATCTTCTGTGCCTGTGTTAATTGGTTTCCCTTTTCTTTGTTGGAGAGGGTCTGTGCAGTCTTTCTTCCTAGTCCGCCATCTTGCCGGAACCTCCAACAGTTCTTTTCTTTCAGAATTGAAAAATGTTGTGCCACTTCCTTCTGACTTCTATGGTTTCTAATGCGAAGTCAGACTCTCATTCAAATTATTTTTTCTCCGTAGGTTTGTCATTAGTTCCTTTCAATATTTTTCTTTGTCCTTAAGTTTTAGAAGTTTGAATCTGATGGGTCTTTGAGTGGATTTCTTTGGGCTGATTCTCTTCAGGATACATTAAACTTCTTTACTATGTAGGTTTTTGCGAAATTTGAATAAAAATCCAGCCATTATTTCTTCAAATACTTTTTTAGCCTCTCCCATTTTCTCTTTTCCTTCTGGGACTCCAAAGACATGTTTGTTAGATTTTTTTGTTATGATTCCACAGATCCCTGAGGTCTGTTTTATTTTATATATTTGTCTATTTTCTCTCTGTTTTCAGGTTGTATAATTTGTACTGTTCTATCTTCATGCTCACTAATTACTTCCTTGGTTCCCTCCATTCTGCTGTTGATTGCTCCTATTGAATTTAATTTTAATTATTGTATTTTTCAGTTCTAACATTTCCATTTTGTCCTTCATATTTTATTTATTTGCTAGGACTTTCTATTTCTTTGTTCAGCCTTCCTAATATTTTTTTTCCATTTATTTCAAGCATTTTTTGCAATTTCTCACTGAAGTGTTTTTGTTATGACTGGTTTATAATCCTTGTCATGTAATTTCAATATCTCTGCCATCTTGGTGTTGGCATCTATCAATTGCTGTTTTAAACTCAAGTTGAGATTTTCTTGGGTTTTAGTATGAGTGATTTTCATTTGAAACTTGGATATTTTTGGCTTTTTGTTATGAACTCAAGATCTTATTTAAATCTTAGCCAGCTCCTTCTGACATTGCTCTGGCAGGGTATGTGAGAGGCACTGCATCCATGCTTCCAGATGGGGGTGGAAGTCCAGGCTCCTCACTCTGCTATTGTTGACACCTGGGGGAAGTGTCTCCTTTTTACTTCTGGATAAATAAGGGAGTCCCTGCTCCCCAATAAGCCTCTGCTAATGTCTTTCTGGCTGAGAAGTCATAAGTACCACATTTATGTTCCCCATGTGGCTGCCACAATACTGCAGGGTCTGTGTGTGTGTGTGTGTGTGTGCATATGGACTCATCACTGCTGGGCAGTGGTGAAAGCCCTGATTCTCCACTAAGCCTCCTTTGATACAACCCCAGCTTGGAGACAGAGGAGCACTCCAATACTATTGGGTGGGAGTTGAATTCAAGTCTCCCCACATGATCTCCACTGATGGCTGGGGAGAGAGTGGGCTTGCCTCGTCACTGTCTGGTGAGGATGAAAGTCCCAGCTCTCTTCTTGGCCTTCTCTGATACCACTCCTATAGAATACAGTTGCATTTTTTCCCTAGTCTTTCTAGGCTGCCCCTTTTGTAGCCCGTTGGCTAGAGAGATACAGCTTTTTTCTTTTTTTTTTTTTAAATCTCCATCTGTTGGTGTTTCCTGGTTGCTAGTTTTTTTTTTTTTTTTTTTTTTTTTTTAGCAAGTAGCCAAAAAGAAAAGCGAGAGAACTATCATTGCTTCATTCCTTGGGTTCCAAGTCCCTAGCTAAGCTATCTTCTTTCCCCTTTTCAGAGTCTTTTTATGTTTGGTTTACCTACAAACATTCTTATGTCTAGTGTCCAGGGTTTCTAGTTATATTTGATAGGAGGAATGGAATAAAACACATCTATTCTATCTTTCCAGAAACAGAAATTCCTCACAGACTTTTATAGTATAATCTCAGTAGTGCCATTCTATCACATTTGCTGCATTTTATTTGTTAGAAGCAAGTCATGAAGTCCAGCCCACACCCAAAAGGAGGACATTACACAAGGGCATGAATACCAGAAAATGGAGAAAATTTGGAGTCATTTTAGGAAGATGCCTAGCACACCAGAGCTATTCAGAACCAGCAACATCAGCATTACCAATCCACACATACTGAATCAGGAAGTGGGGGTTGGAACTCAGCCTCTGTGCTTTATCAGGTCCTTCAGGAACACTTAAATTTGAGAACCACTTTTCTAAACAATTTGCTAAGCTTTTTCTCTAACTTATGCTTGATCATACTGGTGATAGGGAACAGGATACTTATCTTACAATGCAGATCAAATATTCCATATTCACTGTAGGAAAATAACATAATACAGATAATCAAAAGAAAAAAAATACTGTCTTATTTTATTATCATGGTTACGTGCTGTTGAGTTAATGTTCACTCAAAGCGACCCTATATACAAAAGAATCAAAAACTGCCCAATCCTGTGCCATTGTCACAATTTTGTTATGCTTGAGTCCATTGTTGCAGCCACTGTGTCAGTCCATATCATTGACGGTCTTACTCCTTTTTGCTGACCCTCTACTTTACCAAGCATGATGTCCTTCTCCAGGGACTGGCCTTTCCTGATAATATGTCCAAAATTCATGAGATGACATCTTGCCATCCTCACTTCTAAGGAACATTCTGATTGTACTCCTTCCAAGACAGATTTGTTTGCTCTTCGGGCAGTCCATAGTATATTCAATATTCTTTGCCAACACCATAATCCAAAGTCATCACATGTTCTTCAATCTTCTTATTCAATGTCCAGCTTTCACATACATATCAGCCAATTGAAAATACCATAGCTGGGTCAGGCACACCTTAGTCCTCAACGTGACATCTTTGCTTTTGAACACTTTAAAGAGGTCTTTTGGAGAACACAGATTGAATAAGTACGGTAAAAGGATACAGCCCTGACACATACTTTCTTGATTTTAAACCACATAGTATCTCCTTGTTCTGTTCAAACAACTGCCACTTAGTCTATATGTAGGTTCTACACAAACACAATTATACATTCTGGAATTCCCATTCTTTACAATATTACCCACAATTTGTTATGGTCCACATAATCAAATTCCTTTGCATAGTCAATAAAACACAGGTAAACATCTTTCTGGTATTTTTTACTTTTACCCATGATCCATCTGACATCAACAATGATATCCCTCATTCCGCATCCTCTTCTGAATCTGGCTTTAATTTCTGGCAGTTCACTATCAATTGTCTTACTAGCACCACAAAAGATGACCACTACTAAACTCCTGGTATATGCCATATACATTTTTTAATTTAATAGAAGTATAAAAACCAAGCTCACTGCCATTGAGTCCGTTCCGACTCACAGTGACCCCTCCTTGGGTTTCTGAGGCAGTATCTCTGTGTAAGTAGATTGCCCAATCTTCCTTCTGAGGAGTGGCTGGTGGGTTTGAACTATTAGCCTTCTGGTTAGAAGTCAAGTGCCTTAGGCACTATGCCACAAGAGTGCCCAATAGAAGAATATATATTCACACAGACATTCATAAAAGTGGATTATATTACACATACAATTCTGTAACTTTTTTTTTAAACTTTGTCTATTTTATTTTTGGATACTTCTAACAGCTAAAAAGGAGCTCTGGTAGCATAGTGCCTAAGGCACCTGACTGCTAACCAGAAGGCTGGCAGTTCAAACCCCCCAGCCACTCCTCAGAAGCAAGGGTGGGCAATCTACTTCTGTAATGATACTGCCTCGGAAACCCAAGAAGGGGTCGCTATGTGTCGGGTCCGACTTGATGGCACGTAACAACAGCATCAAAACAGCTGAAAAATGTTTTCTTATGATGAGCTCAATTTTCCCTCTTTGTAATTTCCAATTATTGGCTTTAGTTTTGCCTTAGAGTTAGAACAAATAAGCCCATTTGTTCTGCCATAAAAGCCTTCAAATATGGGTAGAAAGTCACCATGCATCTCCTTTTCAATAATATTTTGTTGTGTTTTTGGAAGGTTTACACACAGTTTAGGCTCCCATTCAAAAATTTCTGCACAAGTTCAGTGACATTGGTTACATTCCTCACAACGCATGGACATTCTCATCATTTCCATTCTGGTTGTTCCATTTCCATTAATCTAGTTTCCCTGCCTTCTCTCATTCTCTGTTTTAAAGTAGTTGTTTATTGTTTGGTCTCATATAGGTGATTTTTTAAAGAAGCACACTACTTGTGGGTGACATTATTTTTTGAACCAATTTATTATTTAGCTACAAGGTGACCTAAGGGATTAGTTTGGTTCAAGATTCAAAGAATATCTCAGGGCAATAGTCTTGGGGAGTCCCTTAACCTCAACTAACCCAATAGGCCTGCTTTTTAAAAAAATTTCTTTCTGTTTTTAATGAATTTGAAATTCTGTTCCATATTTTGCTACCATTCTATCAGGGTCCATCTATTGGGCCCCTGATTAGAACACTTGGTTGTGGTAGCTGGGCACCATCTGGTTTTTCTCAGGGTAGAAGAGATTGTGGTTCATGTAGACTATTAGTCCTGTAGACTAGTTTCTTCTTGAGTTTTTGGGTTCTTTCTTTCTCTTTTGTTTCAGACAAGTAAAGGCCAACACTTATATCTTAGACAGCTATTTGCAAGCTTTTAAGACCACCAACACTACTTATGAAATTAGGATATAGAACATAACTTTATGAACTATATAATGCCAATTGACTCAGATGTCCCACAAGATTATGGTCCTAGTCCTTCAAACCTAGAAATCCAATCCCATAATATGTCTAAGTTGTGTCTAAGAAGTATCCATAACTGTGCCCCCTATGAGCTTTAGTATATATATATGAATATATGTGCATATGGTAGCATAGATCCATATATATATGCATGCACCTATATATACACACACATATCCATATCCATACACACATATATATGTGCCTATATACATGCATATTTACCCAAACATATATTATTTTGATTGTTTTTGCTGTTGTTTCAAAATTATATATGCAATTACCAACAGGTCTTTTTTTCTTGTGTACTTTTAGTGACATTGTTTACCTTCATCAAGTTGTGGACACATCACCCTCACTTGGTGTTACCTTTCTTATCACCAAAAATAACAAGTATTTTCTATTTAGAAAGTGAATCTCCCTCTCTCTTTCCCCATCCCTGGTAATCAATCACTAATGAACATTAGTTCCTGTATATTTGCTTGTTCATGTCATTTCATAAAAGTGAGAACATGCAATATTTTTTTGTGATTAATTTATTTCACTCAACATAATTTCCTCCAGGTATCATCCATGTTCCAAAATGTTTTAGGGACTCATTTTTCTTTATTGTTGAGTATTCCACTGTATGTATGTACCACATTTTACTTATCTCTCCATCTATTGATGGGCATTTTAGATTGTTTCCATATTTTTGCTATTGTGATTAGTGCTGCAATGAACAAAATATGCATATATCTGCTATTGATACTTCTAATAGATCCCTAGGGTATATACCTAGGAGTGGAATGTGTGGGTCATATGGCAGCTCTACCTCTAGTTTTTTGAGGAACCACCAGACTGTTGCCCACAACAGTTGTGTTGTTAAGTGCCATCAAGTTGGTTCTGATAGTGACTCCATGTACAATGGAATGAAACACTACCCAGTCCTGCACCATCCTCACAATATTTGCTATGCTTAAGCTCATAATTGCAGCCACTGTGTCAATACAGCTCTTTGAGGGTCTTCCCCTTTTTTACTGACCTACTTTACCATGGATGATATCCTTCTGACAACATGACAGAAGTATGTGGGACAAAGTCTGGCCATTCTCACTTCTAAGGAACATTCCACCTCTATTTTATCTATGACAGAGTTGTTTGTTCTTGGAGGTCCATGGTATATTTGATATTATTCACAACACCACAATTAAAATGCATCAATTCTTGGGTGGTCTTCCTTATTCATTGTCCTGATTTCACATACATATAAGGCTATTGAAATATTGAACCTGCAATATTTGGTGATAGAGTACTAAGAGAAAAAAGGTAGTGAAGAAAAATAATGAAGAAATAAATGGGAAATATCCAAAAAGCAAAGGAAAGAATGGAGCTTACCATGAG
>NW_006922929.1:78129-82284 GCF_000298275.1 Orycteropus afer afer | reverse complement strand
CCTTTTCTTTGTTGAAGAGGGTCTGTGCAGTCTTTCTGTCTAGTCTACCATCTTACCGGAACTCTCCCAATACTTCTTCTTTTATACAGGAAGCACACCACATCCCTAAAATAGCTACTCAGCTGCTCGTGGAAGATACCAACATGGAGCTCATTGACAGTCTCATGGGGAATAACTACCACCAGCTGTCCGGCCACCCAAAACCAAGCCCAGCCAAGTTGACACATAACCTTAACTACCATGGAGTTCATCATGTAACTCTTATTCAAGCTAAATATGTCTAGTTCTTTGAACAATTCCTCAAGTGCCATGGCTTCTAGAACATTCACCATTGTTTGGTGTCTCCTCTGACACATTCTAACTCAGTGCTTCTCAAAGTGTGGTATCAGGACCTGGGAACTTGTTAGAAATGCAAATTTTGGGACCCAAACCTTCCAAATCTGTAACTCTTGAGTGAGAGCCATTAACCGCTGAGCGATTCTGATGCATGCTAAGAACCAACGATATAACTATCATTATATTTCTAGTGATAGAGTCAAAGATTACATGTGATCTTTTTCCCCCTGCATGAGCATGTCATCCTTTTGCTTTTTTTTTACAAGCTTTTAGCAAATTAAAATTCCCAATATTTTTCATGTGAACTGTTTCATCAAATGTTCTTAGTCTAAACATGTATATTGATTTTAAAAAAATTTAACTCAGGATTTTGATATTTCTCCCTATTTAATATTACATCTTGGGTTTGGTTTTAGTTTCAGCTTTTGGAGATATTTTGAATTTGAGAATCTGCTGATTCCAATTTCTGTCATCTGTAACTTTCAAAAGCATGTCTTTACCCAATAATATCTTGATAAAAAAATACATAAATACTGAGAAAGATACAGGACCAAGGACAGAGCCCTGGACAGAGAGCTGGAAATTGTGTTCCAGGTTCAATGTGATTTAATAAAATATTGATTGGGTATTTACCTCAGAAGATTTCTGATGGTGCAATGATTAAAACACTTAACTGCTAATGGAAAGGTTCATTGTTCAAATCCACCAGCAAGGCTGCCACCAATGATCTAACTTCCTGATCCCCTTTATTTAGTTTTTCAATGAAAACATTTTAAATTTTTTTTAATTTTCCAAATCAAATGATACTGTGTATTGATTTATGTGTTTGAATAATTATATAAAAGATCTAACTATGACTCTCATTGAGTCAATTCCTACTCTAATGATCCCCATTGAGTTTCCAAGGCTGTAAATCTTTTCTTCTAGGGAGTGGCTGGTGAGTTCAAATCACCAAGCTTTTGGTTAGCACCAAATGTCTTAATCCCTACACCACCAATGCTGCTTGAAAGACCTAAAGGGAGAGAAATTAACAGCACTGTAGTGGGTAAAGAAGAAAAAAATCTCTCTTTTTTTCCTTAGTTTTCAGTTTGACAAGTTTACTCAAATTAAAAAAAAAAAAAAAATGGAAATGATAAGAGGGAACATTTAACAGAATCTTTTCCGGGAAAACATCTATAGTACTGCGCTTTGAAAAAAATCTAGCTGCATTAAACTCTTAATACATCACATGCCGTTGTTGACCTTAAGACGTCTAGCTATAGCTACAGGTTCCAATTTGGCACTTCAGGTAATGAAAAATGATGACCATAAAAAGGTTTTAAGTTAAAAGTAAAAATGTATCATATCTTCTGAGATTTCTCAAAGCAGATTATCAGAATAAAATCTTTAGCTTTTTAAAAAATCTAAAAAAGACTACCAATATATTGTTCAAAGAACTGCACTCAAATAACTATAAAATGCATTTTGCTGACATTGATTCTTCCATAAAATCATTTAATATAAAACTCTTGATATTTTTAGGAAGGACAAATAATTACAAAGATCGCTTATTCCAATACTCTCTGGTCTTCTGGTTTATTTTGTGTTGAATTTTTGTCTAGCAAAAATTTTGAAAAGTTTAGTATTAAGCTTTTTTGTCATTAAATATCAGTGTTTAGCTGTGTAGTTTTAAAAGCTAATCTGCTTTAAGTTCTCTAAGTCAATACCAAAAAAACTATACAGTCTATTAGTCCATTTGCTAATTACAATTTCAAAATTTACATATACTCCGTTCAAATTTTTAAAAAATGAACAAAAACCTTTTTTTTAAATAGTGCATACAAGGCACAAGATCTCAGTATATTTACTGAAGTTGACCATTTTAGCATCAACAAACACATTGCTTTAATTTATCTTGAACTAAATTTCCAACCAGTATGCCATTTTAGTTCATGTTGACCTAAATTTCCAAAACAACATATTTTCTTAGATAATTTGCATAATTTAATCTAAATAGGTTTTTGATGAGCACGGTCACAGTTTTGCTGAGAGGACACAGAAACAACACAGGCATCACTGGAAGATTAAGCTATTGACCCATCAGGAATTCTTAATAGAAATTCAATATTTTTGCTATATTTAATAGGAAGAATAACTTAAAGAGATATATTTTAAACAAAATTGACAAAAGAATCTCATAAACCAATCTTCATAATTGTTATCATAGACTTTCCTTCCAATTTAGGAAAATTAAGAGAGGAAAAATGTATTTCCTATGTAAATGTAATAGTTCTGACAAGAATTTTCTAGCCAATATGTTTATCAGTGAGTTTAAGCTTCAATGACCATACTTCTTTTTCAGCAGTGAACAAAGGTTAGAATTGGATTAAAATCTGTTAAAAATGCATGATGATCTTCAACTGCAGGCCACTAGAACTTTATAATGAATTTGGAGTTGCAACAGTTCACTCAGTCTGAGGCTGTATTCACATCAGAGGGAATAAATAAGGAAGTCTGATATGCTGTCTCCACATTCTCACAGGTAACAAGCAGGCTTCACAAATAAAGCTTATCATTGTTTATTGTGATGTGTCTTGAAATCTTTTAAACCTCAAACAATATCTTAATATTCTCAATTTTCTGAATCTGAAAAAAATCAGAGTTTGCGAGATAAACTGTGCTACCCAAATATTTGGGTGAACCTAGACCCAGAATTGATTCCAAGTTTTTATGATAGAAGACATTTTCTGTCTTGCTTCATAAACCATAATTAGTGTTAATATTTAACAGGAATTTGTGTTAGTTGAAAAAATCTGTGTACTGTATAAAAAGTATGTTATGTTTTATGGCTCGGAGAGAATTCAGGAAATGGGAATAACTGGCCAATGTGCCTTTCTGTAGGAAGCCTCTTCCATCTATCTAAGCACTGATACTTTTATAAAGTATGAATCTATTTCTCATTCTCCATGGTATAAACCATGATAAATCCAGCAGGATTGCTCATACAAGCTTTGTCCTTTCTTGGGTTTATGCTATTCTCTGTCCAAGACTGAGAAGAAGTAAAAAGTTGGCTCTGGGACTCTCTCAATGGTTTCTGCAGGAAATTGATGGTTTTCAGGATTTTTAGCTGTTGAATTCAGAAAAGAGCAACCATCACTTAGACTTGAAAAAATGGATAGCAACCAACGCTTCTCATCACCAAAACCTTGTCCCATGTTTTTACTGAAAACCAAGCTGAATTTATTCTTATCTGTTCCATGACAAAGTACTGGACTTATGAATGCCTCCAGTGTAGATTTATCTCTGCTGACTAGCCAACAATGATAGCCAAACAGAGAAGACAATACGACAGAAAATATAGCTGCAGCAAGGAATAAAAACATAATATGGAAATTGGCTTGAGTATCAAGTAGTCCATTTGTCCAAAATTTGATAGAATACTGTAAATCTGAAACAGCAATAAAAAAGCAGTATAGCAGAGAATATGCCTAGTAAAGGAGGACAAATTTATAATTTGAAAATCCAACACAATTGTTCACCCATGGGCAATGATGATCCATCTTCAAAATGCACTTATCACAAATGGAACAGTGATGGCAATGATCTGGTTTTGTAAGTTGGTATCTATCACAGTGTTAAATTGATCCAGACATGGTAGTGGTATGCATAAAAAAACCAAACCCACTGCTGTTGAGTCATATCCGACTCCTGGTGACCCCTCCTTGGGTTTCCGAAGAGTATCATTACGGAAGTAGATTGCCCAATCTTCCTTCCAAGGAGTGGCTGGTGGGTTTGAACTGCCAGCCTTCTGGTTAGCAGTCAAATGCCTTAGGCACTATG
>NW_006922929.1:69419-78026 GCF_000298275.1 Orycteropus afer afer | reverse complement strand
TCATGTACATTTGTTTCACTCCCCAATTACCATCCCCAACCTTAACCCAGTATCCTCCCCTCCCTGCCCAGTAACCCTCCCACTATGCCCCTCATAGTTATGCACTCCTGTGTGTCCTGCATTTCCTCCATGTGAATATTGCCCCTCTGGTGTCCTGTGGTTGATTGTGCCAAAGGATATATCACCATAGAGTATGTGGGTGCATCACCCTGGGTTGAGTAGTCTGCATGTATATCTTGTTTACTATTGGGCTGAGAGCCAGCCCCTGGGAGTGAGTTTTATTCCAGGCCCAAATTGTATCCGAGGACCATAGTATTGGTGGTCCCACCAGACTCCATCCAACCAGCAATTCTGGTCATTATTGTGTTTTTGGACTTTGTTCCACGTCTGGTCTCCCACTCTATCCAGGATCTCCAGATTTGATCCTTTCCTGAGTGGTTGGCATTGGTAGCCAGGCACCATCTAGTTCTGGTCTTGAAGTCCAACATGTCCTAGAACTGATTGCTTCCAAATGTTCTTGTTTTTTTTTTTTTCACTCTTCTCTGCTTCTGACATTAGCTGCATCTTAGATGGCTGTTTGAAAGCTTTTAAGACCTCAGTTGCTACTCACCAACGTAGGTTGTGGAACAAGATTTTTATGTATTTTGTTGTGCCAGTTGATGCTGGTGTTCCCCAGTACTATGGTCCTGAGTCAGTAGATTCATTGGATCTCTCTCCCACAGTGTCTGGCTGTCTGAGAGGATTGTTCTGTCTGTCTTCTGTTGTTTCTGAAAGGATTGCAGGTGTTTTGTATCATTGGTATCTGTGCAATATTGGCCTCAGCTGAATCTATCCTTGGTCTAGAGGATAATCCTGTTCACTGACCCCCATCTGATCTTCTCAGATGTTTATGTGTTTATCTGTAGCCTGGTGTTTAGTGTTAATGGTAATGGAATATTGTGGATATACTGGTATTAGCCTCTGTCGTTTATACCTTACATGTACAATTCGGTGTCCTCCCTTTTCCTAATGTTATCATGGTGATCACAGACTCTTTCTATACCATCCCTCCTCTTACCCACATCAGCGTGTGGTCCCCAACTAGCCCCAAATAAATCCTTCTCCTTCCTTCCCCACCCCAGTAATCTACAAAATGAGTTCCTTGATAGGGAGATCTTTGGTTGTTAGCCTGAGAATTCCTGATGGGCTTCTCCTCTTGGCCTTCTCTCCAACAGTTCTTTCTCTGCATTCAAAACCAAACCAAACCAAATCAAAACAAAACAAAAAACAACAAACCAACCATCTCTTAGTGACCCCCTTTGGGTTTCTGAGTCAGAAAAATCTTTATGCAAGTAGATTGCCCAGTCTTCCTTCCTGGGAGTGGCTGGTGGATTTGAACTGCCAAACTTCTGGTTAGCAGTCAAATGCCTTAAGTAGTAGTTAGGCTTCATTGGTAATGTAAAGATAATTTTCCAATATGACCAGACAAACATTGCAAAAAGTAGATGATAATCAGGCACAAAACTTGTTCTCCAATGTTTTCCATGGACACTATGCACAGCTGGATGGTGTAGGCTTTGTAGGACAGCCCAGCAGGAAGCTGATTAATATGACCGAATCTGATACAGTACCTGGTGACACTGCCCCACGACACTGTCCAGTCCAGAGTGTGCCATCTTCCAGCCTCAGCTTAAGGGCCTGGGTCCGGGGCAGACTGGCACCCCTGACAAAACCAGCCTGGGGACTGCAGCTTGTTGCTAGGGGTAACTCCCCATTCCATAGCCTCAAGCCAGCACCGAGGACTCCAGGCTTCTCAGCCCAGTGGAGGTGGTGGCTGCAAGAGGAGGACCAAACCAAAAAACTAAACTCACTGCTGTTGAGTCAATTTGACATAACGACCACTTCTTGAGTTTCTGAAGTGGTATTTCTATGGAAGTAGATTGCCCAATCTTCCTTAGAGGAGGACCAGGGGGAGGAAAAGGAGAATCCTGATCCTCATCCCCTTTAGAGACACTTCAGGAGTCATTTCCTTCCTTGCAGCCCCCTTCCCTCTGTATTACTACAGGAAGTGGGGCCTGGATACTTTCTCTCTTAAGCCATATTATTTTCCAATTTATTATCTTGTCCCCTTGTCTTAGGGTTCTCTAGAGAATCCTGCAAGAGAAATAGAGAAAGAGGGAGAGAGGGATAGGCAAAAGGAAGAGAGAGGGAGAGGAGCAGGGAGAGGGGGGAAAGAGAGAGAGAGAGAGAGAGAGAGAGAGATTTACTTCAAGGAGTTGGCTCTTGAGATTGTGGAGGCTGGCAAGTCCAAAATCTGTAGGTCAGGTGGCAGGCTGGAGAGTCATTCAGGTTTGGGCCCCAAGCAATGGGAAAAGTGCAGAGTGAAGTGCCAAAATATCTATTTATATTTTGGAGGCAGAGAATAGGGAATCTCCATTTCCAACTAATTGATTGTATGATGTTAGATTACATTGTTGCTGTTAGGTGCCCTTTAGTTGAATCTGACTCACCGTGACCCTATGTACAACAGAATGAAACATGGTCCTGTGCCATCCTCACAATTGTTGCTATGCTTGGGCCCATTGTTGCTCTCACTGACAATCCATCTCATTGAGGATCTTCCTCTTTTTTGCTGACCCTCTACTTTACCAAGTACGATGTTGTTCTCCAGGGACCGGTCCCTCCTGAAAACATGTCCAAAGTGCATGAGACTAAGGCTCCCCATCCTAGCTAACGAGGAGCATTCTGGCTGTACTTCTTCCAAGACAGATATGTTTATTCTTCTGGCAGTTCATGCATATTCAATATTCTCTATCAACACCATAATTCAAAGGCATCAATTTTTCTTTGGTCTCCTTAATTTGTTGTCCAGCTTTCACATGCATATGAGGAAATTGAAAAAAGCATGGCTTGGGTCAAGGGCATCTTAGTCCTTAAAGCAACATCTTTGCTCTTTAACACTGTAAAGAGGACTTTTGCAGTAGATGTGCCAAGTGCAATATATCATCTGATTTCTTGACTGCTGCTTCCAAGGACATTGATTATGAGTCTAAGTAAAATGAAATTCTTGACAACTCCAGTCTTTTCTCCATTTATCATAATGTTGCTTATTGGTCCAGTTGTGAGGAGTTTTGTTTTCTTTATGTTAAGTATGAAATCCATACTGAAGGCTGTAGTCTTTGATCTTCATTGGTAAATGCTTCAAATCTTTGTTTTTATCTATCAGTAAGGGCTTTAGGTCCTCTTCACTTTCAGCAAGCAAGGTTGTGCCATCTGCATAAGGCAAGTTGTTAATGAGTCTTCCTCCAATCCTGATGCTATATTCTTCTTCACATAATCCAGCATCTTGGATTATTTGCTCAATTTATAGATTGAATAAGTATGGTGAAAAGATACTACCCTGATATACGGATTTCCTGATTTTAAATCACACAGAATCCCCTTGTTCTTTCCAAATAACTGCCTCTTGGTCTATATACAGGTTCTGCATGAGCACAGTCAAGTGTTCTGGGATTGTCATTCTCCATAATGCTATCCATAATTTGTTATGATTCACACAGTCAAATGCCTTTGCGTAGTTAATAAAACACAGGTAAACAAACATCTTTCTGGTATTCTCTGCTTTCAGACAAGAACCATCTGACATCAGCAATGATATATCTTCTTGTATGTTAGTCTGCATCTAGCTTGAATTTCTGGCAATTCCCTGTTGATGTAAAGCTGCAATCATTTTTGAAATATCGTCAGCAAAATTTTACATGCATGTGATATCAATGGTATTGTTTGAAATTTCCTCATTCTGTTGGATCACCTTTCTTTAGAATGGGCACAGATATGGATCTCTTCCAGTAAGTTGGCCAGGTAACTGTCTTCCAAATTTCCTGGCATAGATGAGTGAGTGCTTTCAGCATTGCATCTGTTTGTTCAAACATCTCAATTGGTATTCCTTCAATTCTGGAGCCTTATTTTTAACCTGTTCCTTCAGTGTAGCTTGGATTTCTTCCTTTAGATCATCAGTCCTTGATCATATGTTATCTCTTGAAAAGGTTGAATTCTTTTGGTACAGTGACTGCAGATTCCTTTCATCTTCTTTTGATGCTTTTTGTGTCATTCAATATTTTGCCTGTAGAATCCTTCAGTATTGCAACTTGAGGTTTGATTTCTTTTCTTCAGTTCTTTCAGTTTGAGAAGTGCTGAGCGTGTTCTGTTTTTTCTAACTCCAAGTCTTTATACATTTCATTACAATACTTTGTCTTCTTGAGCCACTTTTTGAAATCTTTTGTTCAGCTCTTTTACTTCATCATTTCTTCCACTCACTTTACCTGCTCTCTGTTCAAGAGCAAGTTTCAGAGTCTTTTCTGACATCCATTTTAGCCTTTTCTTTCTTTCCTGTCTTATCAATGACCTTTTTCTTTCTTCATGTATGATGTCCTTGATGTCATTACACAACTCATATGGTCTTCAATCTTTAGTGTTCAGTGCATAAAATCTGTTCTTGAGATGGTTTCTAAATTCAGGTGGGATTTACTAACGGTCATACTTTGGCCTTCGTGGACTTGTTTTAATTTCATTCAGCTTCAACTTGAATTTGCATATAAGCAATTGATGGTATGTTCTGCAATTGGCCTCTGGCCTTGTTCTGATGATATTGAGCTTCTCTATCTTCTTTTTTTCTACAGATGTAATTGATTTAATTCCTGTGTGCTCTATCTGGTGAAGTCCACATGTATAGCTGCCATTTACGTTGTTGAAAAAAAGGTATTTGCAATGAACAATTCCTTACTCTTGCACAATTCTATAATACTATCTCTGGTGTTATTTCTGTCACCAAGGCCATGTTTTCCAATTACCTTGCTTTTTCTTTGTTTCCAATTGTCACATTACAATCACCAGTAATTATCACTGCATCTTGATTGCATGTCTGGTCAATTACAGACTGCAGAAATTGTTAAAAATCTTCAATTTCTTCATCTTTGGCATTAAGTTAATGTGTAAATTTAAATAATAGTCATATTGTACTTCTGGAGAGATCTTGAAATGTTCTTTTTGATGATGAATGTGATGCATTCTGCTTAAGTTTATCATCCCCAACAAAATTGACTATATAATTGTCCATTTCAGCTCAGTTATGCCAAGGATATTGATATTTATGTGTTCCATTTCATGTTTGATGACTTCCCCCATTTTTCTTGATTCATACATTGCACATTCCATGTCCTGGTTATTAATGGATATTTGCAACTGTTTATTTTCATTCTGAGTCATGGACGGTAATTACATTACAATTTACATTAGATCACATTATGAAACAGCAAGTAGACTAGTTTTTTGCCAAACAACAGGAAACCATAATTCAGTCAAATTAATACATAAAATTAACCATCACACCTCCTGTAGAAATGAGAGTGGGACCAAGTCTTTAATTGAATTGGGAATACAAAACAAAGAAAATGTAGGGGTTACAAAAGCACAGATTACTGTCTCCAAATGTTTTTCTATTTCACAAAGTATAACAGGTTTTGCCTGCATGTTCTGTTTGGTTGGAGGTATAGTTTCACTTTTTAAAATTGAGTTACTTATCACTAGACGTTAAAGAGTTTCTCTTAAAAGTCAACCAAACCCTGTGACAAACAGATTTTTCAGAACTTGGTGGCAGGTTCCCCACATAGTCTGCTGAAATTTATTCAGGATTTAATTTCTCAAGTTACAGAGTTTCAAAACAAAATATTCTGCTTTGTTTTCTGAAATCTTTGGGAAGATATATTAGATAGGATGTCTTTGGCTGTATGTAACAGAATAGAATACTCCCGCTGAAATTGGCCTCAAGACTTCTAAATCTATTATTACATATAAGAAGTGTAGAAGTTCAGTGGGTTCCAGCCACTCAAATATGTCATCAAGGAGACAAACTTTACTGTTAAGTGAGTCAGTTTCATTTTGGGTTGGTTTCCCTGGCCACCAGTTGGCAACTGATGTTCTTGGCATCATATTCAGACATGTCAATTTCCAGTGGAAGAATAGGGAATATCTCTCTTTTTTAGGGGCATCTAGGAACTATTTTCCAGAATTCTTCCTTGAGGGCTCATTGTCTACAATTGAATGAGTTCTTATCCCATTTTGAGAAGAGGACTGACATTACTGTGGTTGGTTTTGTTCTATCCCTAGAGCTGTGGAAAGGAATAGTTCTTTTGCAAGGTGGATAGCTAAACTAAAACAAAATGTGGCTAGGGAATGGTAAATTGGGGAAATGAGTTCAAGACTATATCTTGGATTGGACTCCCACAAGCAAATTCTGAAACAGGGCTATGAATGCAAATAATTTATCTGGGAGGCGATCCTAGGAAATAATGTTAGATGAAAAGGGAACTGAGATAGGAGAAAGAAAGAAGGCAATAAAGAGTGCATTACTAAGTCAGCTATAACTGTGAGAAACTGATGTTCAGTCCTGCTGGGGAACTCTGGGAGACAACTGTGGAGCTGATATGTCAGAGTTATCCCAGCAGAGGAAGCTGGGGTGTTTACATACCAACTCTTATCAGTCATTGGTTGAGGGCTTCTCTGGAGGATATTAACTCCATAAAATTTCCAGCCTACTCTACACAGGTTGAGTGAGCTCCAGTGGTAAGAGGAGGGCCTTAGGCAAAGAGGTCCAGGTGTCTGCAGTTGAAACCCAGCAGTTAGATGGCAAGTATAAGAATGAAGGAAGTGCCAAGGGCATGTGGCCTGGGCATCCACACTGTCTGCTAAGGTGAGAAACTAACAGTGTGTGGACTGTTATGCACTCAGGAAACTGCTGCTGGGAAGGGTTTCATCCCACAATATCAGGCTGAAGACCAAGGACTAGTTAATAAAGGAGGAGGAACAACAGAACTTTAGAGCTGAAAATAATCTTAGCAATGTTGTAGAATAGTTTAATCTATTCCATTTTAACTGAACCCATGAGAGGTATATTGGTTAGCTTGATGTCACTGAATGGCAGATCCTAATATGGGAATTATGGCAGGACTAATAAACTAACACAAACTAAATGTGTGTTAGGGCACTGGCAAAGCAAAAGTATTACTTTTTTTGAAATAATTTTATATTTGATAGTTGAAATATTGGTATGTTATCTCCTCTTGTTCAATCGATCCTCTAATCATTATATAATGTTCTTCCTTGTCTCCTATGGTGGTTTTTGTCTTAAAGTCAATTTTGTCAGAAATTAATATTGCTACTTTTGCTCTTTGTTTGGGTTACCTAGTGCTACTTTGACAGGAATATACTACAAATGGGATGGCTTTAATAAACAAGAGTTTATTCTCTTACAGTTTGGAGGCTTTAAGTCCAAGTTCAAAGTGCCAGGCTCTAGGGGCTGGGTGAAAGCCTTTCAACCTTTCAATCTTGGGCTTCAGCTCTGCCTCCTGCTCCTGGCCCCTTGAAGCTAGAGGTTTTTTTTTTTTTTTTTTTCACTCAGACAGTTGCTGGCTGCTGAGGCTGACAAGCCCAAGGTTGACAAGTAAAAAGGGACAGTCCCGATGTTACCAAACAACATGACAGGCCACTAATTCATCCAGATGAAGTTCCAAGATTGGCAGGGCATGGCAGGCTGTTGAACAATGACACGGCTACATGCAGGGTTCAAGCATGCCATAAGCTAGAGACTGCTCCCCAAAGCTTTTCCTTATATACAGGAAGCAGACCACATCCCTAAGGCAGATCCTCAGTTGCTCACAGTATATTCCACCATGAAGTTGATTATCAGTCTCATCATGGGGAATACTACATCCAGCTGCCCAGCCACTCAGCCAGGCCCAGCCAAGTTGACACACAAACATAGCTACCATACTCTTTTATGGTTGTCATTTTCTTGATATATCCTTTTTCCAACCTTTGATTTTTAGTCTATTTAGTCTATCTAGTCTCTTTAGGCTATTTTTGTCTTTGTTTCTAAGGTTTGTCTCTTGTAGATAGCATATTGATGGGTTATATATTTCTTATCCAGTCTGAAACTCTCCGTCTCTTGAGTGGTGCATTTAGTCCATTGGCATTCAGTGTAATTATTGACAAGTATGGATTGGTTGCTGTCATTTTGTTATGTGTTTTTTTGTGGTGTTGCTGATTTCTTTGTTCCATATAATTTTCTGTGCTGAGCTCATTTTGTTTATGAATTGTATTATTACTTCCTTTGTTTTAGTATCTGCAAAATATTTGTGCTTGTCCTCTTTTTTATTGTGATGTGAAGATTTATAATTTTTCTTTGAGGTTACCTTGTGACTTAAACATTTCTTCCCAAGTTTAGAACAGTCCATTCTACTTTGCAATTATCTTGACTTCCTCACCATTTAAAAGTTCTGTAACTACACAATTCTTTCCCTCTTTTTGGTTTGTAGTTGTCCTCATTTGTCAATTGACGTCTCTCGTTCCCTGTTCACAATCTTGTAAGCTCATTTACTTTAGATACTTCCATAACTGGGTTGGTTTCTGGGTTATGTCATCATGTATGTTAATGGTCAGTTGTTGTTTGTAGTTGTTGGTTCTCTGTCCAAAGGACTTCCTTAGCATCTCTTGTGAGGTTGCTCTGGTTTTAACAAATTCCCTTAATATCTGCTTATCTGGAAATGTCCTAATTTCACCATCATATTTGAG
>NW_006922929.1:66310-69062 GCF_000298275.1 Orycteropus afer afer | reverse complement strand
TTTTTTCTGATTGATCTCTTTCCAAAGAAGGTATTTGTCTTCAATCTCACTAATTCTGTCTTCTATTGATTCAATTTTACTACTTTGCCCTTTCAATGTGCTATCTATTTCTGACAATTTAGTATTAATATTCTGGATTTCTATCTGTAGATTTTGAATCATTTCTAATTTTTCATTTATTTTGTCATTTTGTTCTCGTATTGTCTTCCAAAATTGTTCTAGGTTTTTTTTTTTTCTGTGTTTTCCTCAATTTTGTCAGTGTTTTTCTTGATCTGTCTGTCAATCCATTGAAGGTACCTAAGAATAATTCTTTTGAATTCATTATCAAGGAGTTCCAATGCTGCTTCTTCCTCAGGGATGTGTTCTGGGTCTGTATTCTGGTCCCTTGTTTCTACTGCTTTATCTTGCTTCTTTGTGTGGACTGTGATGGTCTTTTGTCTCTGAGATATTGTGACATTTTTGTGTTTATGCTTAGTTGGTGATTGTATGTTGGAGTGATTCACTCAAGATTTTCATTTTCTTTGTTTTATGTGGATGTTATCTGAGCAAGCAGGGTACTGTGCATCTGTATTTGCTAGTTGGCATCACTTATGCACTCACCACCTGTCTCCTTTCCAGTCATCAGCCTCCCATATATCCATGTTGTCCTTGGCAAGTGGAGACTATTGTTAGGTCCCTGGAATCTGAGCGAGAATGCAATCACTTTAAATATCCACAATGGGGACTGCTTGTAAACATTCAAAATGGCTGTGCCCTCTGGACAGACAAAAGCCCACATCTCAGTTTGTCTCCTTCCTTGCTGTTTCCCTTGTTAGTCATCAGTCACCAGCACAGTTGTCCATGCAGCCCTTGGCAAGCAGGGGCAATTTTTAGGTTAATTCTCAGGTCCTAACACCACTTGGAAATATTCAGGCTGTCTGTGCTGTTAAGATAGCTGAGAGTCTCCATCTGTTTCTTTACTCACTGTTTTCATTCAGGTTCCTCTACTAGTTGGTGTTTAATCCATTTCTGTATCATTCTTTTCAAAGGTCAGGGCTCCGGGATTATCTTCTGTATCTGTGCCAATTGGTTTCTCTTTTCTTTGTTGAAGAGGGTCTGCGTAGCTTGTCTGCCTATTCCACCATCTTACCAGAAGTCCCATCCATAGTGTATGTTTTTAGTTTGGTTTTCCAGGAGTGGTTGAGAGTTTCTGTTGCTCCAGTTACAGTTGCTTACTCTACTTACCTTGTAATCAAAACTCATTGAACAGCACCAGGCAAATTGAAATCAGATGAGCTGCAGAAGTTCTGTCCCAAAAGCAGTGAAACAAATGTCAGTGGCCTCTGAGAGACTGGGGCTGGGGGAAATTCTTCTAGCTTTTTAGAAATTATGCTTCCTAACCATCTTCCCTTGGAAAAGTCTTCTGTGGTTTGGGAGTCTTATTTTGAATGTGACCAATCAAGTAGTGCCTCCTATTTGCGAGGCTCTTTGCTGGGAAAGAAGATGACATTCAACAGGCAATATCCTTGCAAAGTTACCCAGAACTATCGGAATGTGATCCTTAGCAGCAGACTGTTAGGCACAAAGACCCTGATTCTTTCTTTAGAAGTTTGCTTCTACCCAAAGCACTTTCAAACTTCAGTTTGCTTGCATTTCTTGTGAGATAGTCAAGGGAGGCAGCTTCTTGTCATCGTGGACAAAGCTAGAGTTTGGGGCTTCAACCAAAAGAGAGTTGAAATGTCCTGGGGAAGCGCCAACTTGCAGGCGAGAAGGGCCATTGAAGACCTCGCTGGGTTAGGGAAGAAGGTGCACTACACCAGTGTACCAGTGGTCACTCCACAGATCTACCTTCAGCACATGATTTTATTGGTAAACTTGGGTCTTCTGGGTGCAAGCATGCACTTCTCTGGCTCCAGTACCACTGAAACTCAAGCAGAGAGATCATTAGTGCTGCATGTGGCCAGGCCCTGAGAGGAACTCCTGCAGGAAGGATCTTTGGAAGAAAAAGATTAGGAACAAATTGGTGTGGCCTCATAGGCCCACACTTTTCACACAAAATTACATGAGGATTATCTGGCTAATGGTCACAGTGCTTGTTCCCAGCATGGCTCCTTATCAACTTGTAGATTTGGCTAATACTTTACTTGGAAACACACTTATAATGAATGGCACCCTGTTATTCATGGGCCATGAACTTAGCAAAAAGGGTCTACAGCATGAGAGAAGGGATATGTAGCATTTCACAAGGAAGTCATTGGTACTTTTATTTTTAAAAAAGCATTTTTATTGAGGATTAAACATGGGGTCTTGTCAGTAGTCCTCATGCTAATTTCCTCTAGCATCTTAGTGCCTAAAAACTTAGGTGCAACAGCTTGAGATAGGGATTCTGGAGCTCACTGAGTCAGAGTGCACCAAACCCATGGAAGTAAGATTAGAAAGGAGAAAGGGGCAGGGTAAAAATAACAAAAACAGGTGAATCTACCCTGCAGAGTGCTGACTGGTAGGCAAGAAAGGCCATTTGAAATGTCCCTGGGGAAGCGCCAACTTGCAGGCGAGAAGGGCCATTGAAGACCTCGCTGGGTTAGGGAAGAAGGTGCACTACACCAGTGTACCAGTGGTCACTCCACAGATCTACCTTCAGCACATGATTTTATTGGTAAACTTGGGTCTTCTGGGTGCAAGCATGCACTTCTCTGGCTCCAGTACCACTGAAACTCAAGCAGAGAGATCATTAGTGCTGCATGTGGCCAGGCCCTGAGAGGAACTCCTGCAG
>NW_006922929.1:64957-66035 GCF_000298275.1 Orycteropus afer afer | reverse complement strand
CAATAGAAAAATCACATTCAGTCACCATAATTGCTTCCAGATCAAATTCTAAACTCTCTTTACGACAGAGACCTACATCCACATCCCACACAGTGATTCCATCATGACAAAGAAAACTGCAGAGCAACCCAGCACACCTGAATTAAAAACAAAAAAAAATAAAATAAAATACACCAGCTCCATCTTTTTAAAATATTAAATCATAAAACCAAGATAAAACAAATCAATGCATAACCAGCAGTTAAATACAACTTCAAAATGTCTAGGAAACAACAGGAAACCTCAAATCAAACAAAAAAGCAGGGCAAGGCATTAGAAGCAAAACCACAAACAAAGTTCTCATTAAAAATGGAGGAAGAGGAGGCAATAGAATTGTCTGAGAAGGAATTTAGAAGATATGTTTATAGAGTTTTACAAGAGCCTAAGGAAACCCCAAACAGAAGAAAGGAGAACATAGACAGTTCCCTGGAAGAACTCAGGAAAATCATTCAAGAACAAAATAACAATATCAATGCACAATCAGAACTCATACAAAACAGCAATTAGAAATCCAGAAGATGAATACCAAAGTTACAAAGAAAACTACAGAGCAACCCAGCATACCTGAATTAATAAACAAAAAATAAAATAAAATACACCAGCTCCACCTTTTCAAAATATTAAATCATAAAACCAAGACAAACATATCAGTGCATAGCCAACAGGTAAAGACAACCTCAAAATGTCTAGGAAACAGCAGGCAACCTCAAATCAAACAAAAGAACAGGACAAGGCATTAGAAGCAAAACCACAAACAAAGTTCTCATTAAAAATGGAGGAAGAGGAGGCAATAGAATTATCTAAGAAGGAATTTAGAAGATATGTTTATAGAGCTTTACAAGAGCCTAAGGAAACCCCAAAATGAAGCAAGGAGAACACAGACAGTTCCCTGGAAGAATTCAGGAAAATCATTCAAGAACAAAATAACAAGATCAATGCACAATCAGAATTCATACAAAAACAGTAGTTAGAAATCCAAAAGATGAATACTAAAATTACAGAATTACACAGTATAGTAGGACCTCTGGTAGCACAGTGC
>NW_006922929.1:62723-64702 GCF_000298275.1 Orycteropus afer afer | reverse complement strand
AAACCACTGAGAAAATTGTGGAAGACTTTCTAGCAGAAAACTTCCCCCACATCATGAAGGAAGGAAAGATATTTGTCCAAGAAGCTCACAGAACCCCATACAGGATAGATCCCAAGAGAAAAACAACAAGACATATTATAATCAAACTCTCCAAAACCAAAGACAAAGAAAACATTTTGAGAGCTGCCAGGGACAAATGAAATATTACCTATAATAATCAAACAGTTAGGCTGAGCTTTGATTACTCAGCAGAAACCATGAAGGAAAGAAAGCAATGGCACGGCATATATAAAACACTGAAGGAAAAAACTTCCAACCAAGAATCCTATATCTAGACAAATTATCCATCAAATATGAAGGGGAAATCAAGGCATTCTCAGACGAACAGAAACTAAGGGATTTTTTGAAAACCAGACCAACCCTACAAGAAATGCTTAAGGAAGTCCCTCCAATAGAGAACCCACAACAGATATCAACAAAATCGGGATACATGACATCAACACAAAAACCAAATCAGAAATAGAAACTAAAAATAAGACCATAAAACACAGTACACTAAAAATGAAGGAAGCCAACCTGGACATGACAACAGCAACTAACCACATAGAGAGAATATAAGTTCTAGGTACTAACTTTGAAATGGAGAGGAAAACAGGACAATGTCCTCATAGAACAGACTGTTCTAAAGATGTAGAGATAAGAATTCATTCCAAGGTAACCACAGAGAAAATTAACAATCACCCTAAGCAAAGCCAGAAGGAAGAAAAACATATGGGTTTAATAAGCACAAAACCAATAAAAAAAGAAGAAAAGAGAGGAAGCATTTGGCAACAAATCGAACTCAGTACAGAAAAGTATATGGACCAAGGAAACACCAACAACATGACAAAAAAACACAATAGAATGACAGCAATCAGTTCATATCTATCATTAATTACACTCAAAGTGAATAGATTAAATGCACCAATCAAGAAAAAGAGAGTGGCAGACTGGATAAGCAAAGAAGACCCATTGATATGCTGCCTACAAGTGACCCACCTCAGACAAAAAGATAAAAACAAATTAAGAGTTAAGGGGTGGATAAAAAACATACCAAGCCAACAGTAATCAAAAAGAGTAGGAGTGGCAATATCAATTTCTGGTAAAATAGACATTAAGGTGAAAAACATCATAAGAGAAAAAGAAGGACATTATATGATGCTGAAAGTTCCAATTGACAAAGAAGTTGTTATGATAATAAATATTTATGCACTCAATGAAAGTGCTCTAAAATATGTGAAGCAAATATGAATTGAATTAAAAGGGACAATAGACAACTCTACAATAGTAGTAGGAGACTTTAACACATCACTTTCAAAGAGGGACAGGTCAACTAGAAAAAAACTCAACAAAGATACAGAAGAACTCAAAAATACAATCAACCCACTCAACCTCATAGACATATACAGAGCATTCCACCCAACAAAAGCACAGTTCACATTCTTCTCCATTGCACATGGATCCTTCTCCAGAATAGACCATATGTTAGGACATAAAACAAGTCTCAATAAAATCAAAAGCACTGAAATACTATAAAGCATCTCTCAGACCACAATGCTATAAAATTAGAAATTAATAATAGGAAGATCAAGGAAAAAACATCAAACGTGGACTCTGAACAATTCACTGCTGAAAAACTACTGATGAACAGAACAAATAAAAGGTGAAATAAAAAAATTCCTAGAAACAAATGAGAATGAAGATACATCATCCCAAACCTATGGAATACAGCAAAAGCAGTACTCAGAGTACAGTTGATAGCAATAAATGCATACATAAAAAAGAGGAAAGAAACAAACTCAACACTCTAACTCATCAACTCCAACAGTTAGAAATAGAACAACAAAAGAATCCTACAATATCTAGAAGTAAGGAAATAATAAAGATCAGAGCAGAAATAAGTGAAACAAAAAGCAAAAACAGAGGTGGGGCAAGATGGC
>NW_006922929.1:37588-38674 GCF_000298275.1 Orycteropus afer afer | reverse complement strand
AAGATAAAAGAGCTGAAATGAAGACTTCAAAGAGCAGCTCGAGAAGACAAAGTCAATTATTATAATGAGATGTGCAAAGACCTGAAGTTAGAAAACCAAAAGGGAAGAACATGCTCAGCATTTCTCAAGCTGAAAGAACTGAGGAAAAAATTCAAGGCTCGAGATGCAGTATTGAAAGATGGTATGGGCAAAATATTGAATGATGCAGGAAACCTCAAAAGAAGATGAAAGGAATATACAGAGTCATTTTAACAAAAGGAATTGGTTGCTTTTTATCCATTTCAGGAGGATCCATATGATCAAGAACCAATGGTATTGAAGGAAGAATTTGAAGCTGCACTGAAGGAATTGGCAAAGAACAAGGCTCCAGGAATTGATGGAATACCCACTGAGATGTTTCAACAAACTGATGCTGTGCTGGAGGCACTCATTCATCACTCATCTATGCCAAGAAATTTGGAAGACAGCTACCTGGCCAACTGACTGGAAGAGGTCCATATTTGTACCCATTCCAAATAAAGGTGATTCCACAGAATGTGGAAATTATTGAACAATATCATTAATATCACATGCAAGTAAAATCTTACTAAAGACAAATAAAAAATGGTTGCAGCAGTAAACTGACAGAGAACTTCCAGAAATGCAAGCTGGATTCAGAAGAGGATGTGGAACAAGGGATATTATTGCTGATGTCAGATGGACCTTGGCTCAAAGCAAAGAATACCAGAAAGATGTTTACTTGTGTTTTATGGACTATGCAAAAGCATTCAATTGTGTGGATCATAACAAATTATGGATAACATTGAGAAGAATGGGAATTCCAGAACACTTAATTGTTCTCATGAGAAACCTGTACATAGATGAAGAGGGTGTTCAAACCAAATAAGGGGAAACTGCATGGTTTAAAATCAAGAAAGGAGTGTGTCAGGGTTGTATCCTTTCGCAATACTTATTCAATCTATATGCTGAGCAAATAATCTGAGAAGCTGGACTATATGAAGAAGAACATGGCATCAGGATTGGAAGAAGACTCATTAACAACCTGTGATATGCAAATGACACAACTTTGCTTACTGAAAGTGAAGA
>NW_006922929.1:33067-36323 GCF_000298275.1 Orycteropus afer afer | reverse complement strand
AGCTTCTTCCACTTCCCATAATTTTTATTTTATTTTGTGCTGTGGGTGCAAATTTACAGAGCAAATTTGTTTTACGTTTAACTCTTCATGCATATTTGATTTCACATCCTGATTATCATCCCCGACCATAACACACTCTCCTTCCCTCCCTTCCTTGTGACTACCCCTTCCCTGTGCCCTTCTTAACTATGCATTCCTGTCTGTCCACCTTCCCCTCTATGTGAATGCTGCCCCTCTGGTGTCTCATGGCTGATTGCTCTAAGGGATGCATCTTCCTAGAGTAGGTGAGTGCATTGAGTAGGTGTTCTGCATGTAGGTCTTTCTACTGTTGGGCTGAAAGCCAATCCATGAGAGTGCTACTTACTTTAAATTTTTTCAGAATTCATCCATATTATAACATGTATCAATATGTATCAGTACTCCCTTTTTAAAATATTTTATTGTGGTTTACGTGAAAGGTTACAGACCAAATTAGTTTCCCATTCAACAGTTAATACATATATGTTTCCATAACATTGGTTGCAATTCCCACAATATGTCAGTACTCTCCTAAATTCTACCTTGGGTTCCCCATTTTGGATTTCCTGCTGTCTTAACTTTGCTTTTGGGAAAATTCTGCCTTTTTGGTCTCTTATACTCAATTATTCTGAGAAGCATGTTCCTCTCAGTTGTTATCATTCACTTTATAGGCTTGCCTTTTATGTGGCTGAAGTTCTAAGTTAGATGGGTATCTAAAGGCCATAGTCTCAGGGGTTCCACAAGTCTCTATCAGACCAGTAAGTCTAGTCTTTTTTACATATTTGAATTTTATTTTACCTTTTTATCCCACTCTGTCTTGTACCTTCTATTGTGATTCTGGTCAGAGCTGTCAGTAGTGGTAGCCAGGCACCATCTAGTTCTTCTGGTCTCAGGTTAGTGAAGGCTGTGGTTTATGTTGTCCTTTAGGCCTTAGGATTAATTTTTTCCTTGAATCTTTAGTTTTCTCCACTCTTCTTTGGTAAGACCAATAGCTGTAAGTTAAATGGCCACTTGCAAGCTTTCAAGACCCAGTTGCTGCTCACTGAAGTAGGATGTAGAACATTGTCTTTATGGACCATGTTATGTCAATTAACTTAGATATCCCCCTGAGACTATGGTCCCTAGCCCTCAGCCCAGACTCTCAGTCCCAGGAGGAGTTTGATTATGGCTAAGAGGTTTTCATGACTATACCCCTGTGTGCTCTATTATATACATGGGTATATTTTCAGAGTGTACAAACATAACTAACTAACTAAACATAACTAACTCACTCACTCACTCACTGCCGTTGAGTCAGATCCGACTCATAGTGACCCCTCCTTGGGTTCCTGAGGCAGTATCACTACGGAAGTAGATTGCCCAATCTTCCTTCTGAGGAGTGCCTGGTGGGTTTGAACCGCCAGCCTTCTTGTTAGCAGTCAAATGCCTTAGGCACTTTGTAATATCTACTGCCAACCCTATATATGCACATGGATATACTGCCATATGATTTCCTACCTCTGTTCAGCTTAACTACCTATTTATTCACTCATACATTATTGTTTGTTATCACTTTTGTTGCAGGGCTGTATATGTAATAATATTTACTGTTATTACCTTTTACTCTTGTGTATCTTTCAGTGTCTTCCTTTGCCTTGGTTATGTTGTTCTGACTTCCATCATAATGTGTATTGTATTTCCCTTCACCAAAGTTAGCAAGTGTTTACTATCTAGTTAACGATTTTCCCTTCTACCCTCTCCTATCCCTGGTGAACATCAAAAAATGTTTCTTTCTGTGGAAACCTTTTCTTGACTTTTTATAATAATGTTCTCATACAATACTAGCCCTTTTTGTGATTGACTTATTTCACTAAGCTTAATGTCATCCATTTTATGAGATGTTTCACTATTTCATCATTATTCTTTAATAATGCATATATTCCATTGTGTGTGTGTACCATAGTTTGTTTATCCATTCATCTTTGATGGGCACTTATATTGAGTGATTCCATCTCTTTGCTATTGTGAATAATGTTGCAAAGAACATGGGTGTGCATATGTCTGTGTTATGGCCAGAAGAACTAACAGATTTGTCCTGGAAGAAGTGCAGCTAGAATGTTCCTTGGAAGTGAGAATGGCCAGACTTCTTCTCACCTACTTTGGTGATGTTGTCAGAAAGGAACATTCCCTGGAGAAGAATATCATGCTTTGTAAAGGGGAGGGTCAGTGAAAAAGGAGAAGGCCTTCAACAAGATGGATTGAGGCTGTGGCTGTAATGACTGGCTCAGTCATAGCAAGGCTTGTGAGGCTGGCACAGGACTGAGCAGTGTTTCCTTCTATTGTGCATAGGGTCACTATGAATCAGAGCCAATTCAACGGTGCCTAACAACAGTAACAATGACAATGGCTAATGATCACGAACATCTTTCCATGTATTTGTTGATTTCCTGAATGTCTTCTTTGGTGAATGCTCTGTTCATGTCCTTTTCTCATTTTTTAATTGGATTTCTTTCTTTCTTTTTTTTTGTCAAGGTATTGGAATTTTCTATAAATTTTAGAGATTAGACCCTTGTCAGATATGTCATTGCCAAAAATATTTTCCCAGTCTATGGGTTCTCTTTTTACTCTTTTGGAGGTCTTTTGATGAATGTTAAGTATTTGATTTTTTTTTTTTTAGGAGGTCCCAGTCATCTAGTTTATCTTATGCTATTTGTGCCTTTTAGGTAATTTTTAATAATCTATTTCTGTGGTAAATTAGGGCCCCTAGGTTTGCTCCTATTTTTTCTTCTATGATCTTTATAGTTTTAAGTTTTACATTTTGGTCACTCTATGCCTAAGGCATTTGACTGTTAACCAGAAGGCTGGCTGTTCAAACCCACCAGCCACTCCTTGGAAGGAAGACTGGGCAATTTACTTCCGTAGAGATACCACCTTGGAAACGCAAGGAGGGGTCACTAAGAGTTGGATCCAACTCGATGGCAGTGAGTTTGGTTTTTTGGTTTATTCCTTTTTAAGGAGAACTGGTGATGTAGTGCCTAAGGCATTTGACTGCTAACCAGAAGGCTGGTAGTTCAAACCCATCAGCCACTCCCTGGAAGGAAGACTGGGCAATCTACTTCCGTAGAGATACCACCTTGGAAACACAAGGAGGGGTTGCTATGAGTCAGAATTGACTTGATGGCAGTGAATTTATTATTATTATTCTCTTTTAGACTGAAAATATTCCATTGTATGGATATATCACATTTTGTTTATTCAT
>NW_006922929.1:29319-32502 GCF_000298275.1 Orycteropus afer afer | reverse complement strand
ATCAGTCTCAGCAGTCAGCAGCTGCCTGAGTTAAGAGATGCCTCTAGCTCCAGTGGACCTGGAGCAAGAGGCAGAACTGAAGCCTGAGGTGAAGGGGCTTAACCCAGCCCCTACAGCTAGCACTCTGAATTTGGACTTCCAGCCTCCTAAACTGTAAGAGAATAAATTACTCTTTGTTAAGCTATCCACTCATATTTCTGTTATTGCAGCACTAGAGAACCAAGATAGGTTTCATAAAAATCTACTGATTTTTCAGAGTTACACTTGTCCAGAATCTCTGTGAACTGACCTATGGTGACTTGGTTTGGGGGGATGGATAGCAATGATGACAATGTCACCTGGGGATGGCTTGTGTCTTCTATCCCCTCTAACTGCCCTGCCTGCCTTCTAGGTGTTTATGAAACAGGGAAGATCACAGGAAATCTCTTGTTGGAAACTTTGAACATGTTTTTTTTTTTTTCTAATAAGTGAGTCAAATGCACATGTTCTATGTTGGTGAGATCCTAATGAAAAATATACCACTTAAATTGTGGTACAGAGATGGCAGCAAATGGGAAATGCAGGAAAAGTTCCCTCCAAGCTGATCCCTCTCTGGGGCTTTTAACTAAGATCCTCCAGATCTGGTAGGTGTATTTTAAGCTGACTACTTCTCTTGGGGCCTCTTTGGAAGGCTTCATAGCACATTTAATGACACTTACCATAAGAGGCTAATACATTTTCCTCAGTCCCTATGTTTTCCTCCACCCCCAATACAGTTAACCCAGATTCTTCCTGTGGGATTTAAAACAGGAGACTCATGGGAATGTCTCTCCTGTGAGAATTCTTTGTCATGAATTGAGGACTGGGCCAAGTTCTCCCCTAAGTTCCAAAGAATACATTTCAAGCATTGCAAGTGGTCCCTTTTATAGGGTTGAGGTGAGGAACAGACATCCCTACCTTCTCCTTTGGGGTAAGGAACTACACAAAATATAGTTATCTCCAGAGAAATTCTGTCTAAAATCTTTCTTATCTTAATCACCAACAACTTTTACACTCTCAATGAAGGTGAATAATCTAACTGGCTTTCAGATCCTATCTTGAATCTCACAACTTACTTTAAATGTGTGATATATGGTCTTATGGTCTTGGATAAATTTTCCACTTAACATCCTGTTCCAGTAGATTATTTTGAATTTCCTGTTGTTAGGTGCCAGCGAGATGGCTCTGACTCATAAAAACCTTAAATATAACATGAGGAAATGTTGCCCAGTCCTGCACCATCCTCACAATAGTAGGTATGCTTGAGACCGTTGCAGCCACTGTGTCAATCCATCCCATTGAGGGTCTTCCTCTTTTTCACTGACCCACTACTTTTCTAAGCATGCTCTCTTCCAGGGATTGGCCCCTCCTGATAGTGTGCAAGGTAAGCAAGGGGAAGCCTCCTTTGCTTTTGTAAACTGTCACAGTTTGGATTTCCCAGAAAGCAGATGCTGAGACAGAGTTAGGAATGGAAAAGTTCCACTGTGGAGTCTGCACAGTCAGGACTGCTCAGGCAGATCACACTTTTGTTGCCAGTTGTTTCAAACTTCCTTCACTCTCTATTCCCTTACTTGAGTTTGTTTATTGTACATTTTTCTTTCAGTTCCTTTTATATTATGTATTTATTTGATCATTATCTCTTTCTTCCACTACAGTGAAGGGCAGGGAGTTTTGTCTGTTTTGTTTCTTCCATATCCTCAGAACCTAGTACACTGCCTTGCACACAATAGCTTTTCAATAAATGTTTGTTGTTGTTGTTATGTGCCAGGCAAATTAAGATCACCTACCTCTGATGACAAATTGAGTGGTGGATAACAAATCCTACTCCACACTCCAGCTGTTTCATTTGGAAATCTCAGTGTCTCATCACGGGCAATAACTACATCTAGTTGCCAAACCACTCAAAACCACAGTCCAGCCAAGTTGACACACAACCTTCACTACCACAGTATAACAAAAAAAAGGATACAAATGAAGAGAAGCACAGGGTAGAGCTCCCATGTCCCCAGAGGATATGCTTACTCTCTTGAGAGCAGATGTTTGCTCTCTCCAACTTGGAAGATCTACTGAGTCTCAATCTTCCAAATCTTTATTGGCCACACCATGTTCCCATGACAAACTACATTATGACTAGTGAGGCCTAGTCAATATCAGCCCCCAGGTGGTCTGGCTCTCAGGACTCCAGAACAAAAGGCCAGCCTGCTTTATGTATCTAATAGAGAGTAACAATGAAAAGAAAAAGGAGGTAGCAGGATTGGGCAGGAGGAGCTGTCAAACTGGAATGATATCTCTGTCAGCCTGGTGGAACACTCTTCATCAGAGGAGTCCTGCATTGGGTGGAAATAACGATACTCTTTTACCATCACCTTGCTTAATCAATTACTGAAGGCTGCCCACAAAAGAACCTGCTCTCAGCTACCACCTCCTTACTCTAAATCATTGGCCAGGGGCAATGACTGTTGTACTCTGAGAAAGGCATGACCTTCCTTGACAGCTGAGTTGATCTCTGATGAAGCTAACAGGTAGAGGCTGTGGGACAGCAAGTTCTTTTTAAAAAGAGGATCTGAGGGGCATATCTCTGTGCTGACACAAAACACAGTCTATATACTCTGAGAATTAATATGGATTTTGGAAATCTCTCTCTCTCTCTCTCTCCCTGCCCTGTGCTAGATGCTTTCCTATACTCCTGCCTGGTTCACTCCCTCACTTCATCCAGATTTCTCTGAAAGGCATCTCCTCAGAGAGATCTGTCTCACCATTGTATCTGAAATATTACCCTTCCTTCACTCTCTATTCCCTTACTTGAGCTTGTTTTTTGTACATTTTTCTTTTAGTTCCTTTTACATTTTGTATTTATTTGATCATTATCTCTTTCTTCCACTACAGTGAAGGGCAGGGAGTTTTGTCTATTTTGTTTCTTCCATATCCTCAGAACCTAGTACACTGCCTTGCACACAATAGCTTTTCAATAATTTTGTTGTTGTTGTTATGTGCCATCGAGTCAGACCCAACTCATAACGACCCCTCCTTGGGTTTCCGAGGTGCTATCACTACGGAAGTAAATTGACCAACCTTCCTTCCAAGGAGTGGCTGGTGGGTTTGAACTGCCAGCCTTCTGGTTAGCAGTCAAGTGCCTTAGGCACTATGCTACCAGAGCTCCTATGA